>NW_022987549.1:816790-906790 GCF_902827165.1 Trematomus bernacchii
TCTTGCACTATTTTATCTGTTTTATGTCCTATATATATTCATGTTGCTCTGCTGGAGGAGGACTTCAGTTTTTCATCTCCACCGTAGCTGCTGAGCACATGGCGATACAGACTTGAAACTTGAAAATGCACACACACACTTGTCGAGTCAAGCTATCATATAATCATTTAAAACATATAGTCTTATACTCTGATTGCCTTTTGCTCTGTTAAATTGTATTTGTAGTCTTGTATTTGTTTAACAGAGACACATGTTAAGGATTTACATTTCAGGAGGCAAAGGAAGTAAAAGGTGGATTTTAAATGGTTGAGGACGAGGGGGTTTGATGGTTTGATGATGGGATGGAGGAGCAGCTGTTTCCTCTCATGAATATATAGAGAGACTGTGAGCAGAACTTCTTTATCCTCTGAGGATGAAGTGGCTCTGTTCCTGCATTTGAGATCCACTTCACTTGTGCTTGTAATATAACAAAAGACACACTTTGTCCATGAATCATTTATCAGTTTCTCTTAAGAATTTACTCCACAACACTCACGGTGAACCTCCACAAACACACTCACGGTGAACCTCCACAAACACACTCACTGTAAACCTCCACAAACACACTCACGGTGAACCTCCACAAACACACTCACGGTGAACCTCCACAAACACACTCACGGTAAACCTCCACAAACACACTCACTGTAAACCTCCACAAACACACTCACTGTAAACCTCCACAAACACACTCACGGTAAACCTCCACAAACACACTCACTGTAAACCTCCACAAACACACTCACTGTAAACCTCCACAAACACACTCACGGTAAACCTCCACAAACACACTCACTGTAAACCTCCACAAACACACTCACGGTGAACCTCCACAAACACACTCACTGTAAACCTCCACAAACACACTCACTGTAAACCTCCACAAACACACTCACTGTAAACCTCCACAAACACACTCACTGTAAACCTCCACAAACACACTCACTGTAAACCTCCACACACACACTCACGGTGAACCTCCACAAACACACTCACTGTAAACCTCCACACACACACTCACGGTGAACCTCCACACACACACTCACGGTGAACCTCCACAAACACAAAGACATACACACACACACTCACCTGCGGCTCCACGTCCAGGATGGCGATGTGTCCCAGCGTGTGGATCTGCCGGATGGTCTCCAGCCTCGTGCCGTACATGGCGTCCTCGTGGCTGCCGTACTCCAGGTACTCGTTGTTGCTGATGTCCTGCATCATCTGGTCGTGAGACACGAAGAAGTAGTTCTTCCCGTCCTCCTCGTCCTTCTTTGGAGGTCTGGTCGTGTCTGAAGAAAAGCCAGGAGACACAGAAAGGATGTTTTAATGCATTTAAATGGTGCCACACTGGGGTCATGTTTTAGGCTTTTTTAATTTCCGGGATAACTCTGGTTTTGTTAACGCATTTTGGGAAGGGTCTTATCACAGAAAGTCAGACTTTTAAGGACAAAATATCCCAACTAAACGCACTTTTGGATCCCTTGGACGTTACAGCATGCTTGCTATTACTGTATATCTTGCTTTACCTAGAACCATCTAACAAGTAGAGCTATATACCTGGTTATTGATGCTGCATTATGTTTAAAGAAATGCGTCATGCTTAATGATGACATATCATAGTTGGGAAAATAAAAAGCTAGCATATAGTGTTCAGAAAATAATGCAAAACCGTAACCCTTTAATTGTTTGGACTGATAATGATGAACCAAATATCTCAGTAAGAGTGGAAAACAAATGATATATATTATATTTTAAGGCAGTTTCTTTAAGTCTGACCATGCCAACTGCATCAAATCAATGTTGTGTATCATAGAGACATTGATCATGTGACTTACGGGGGATGGGGTAGGCGAATCTGTCGGGGTGTTTGGTGATGAGTGTGTTCTTGATGTGTCTCCTGCCCACTCCATGGGCCCCTGAAACACACACACACACACACACACACACACACACACACACACACACACACACACACACACACACACACACACACACACACACACACACACACACACCCACACACCACACACACACACACCACACACACACACACACACACACACACACACACACACACACACACACACACACACACACACACACACACACACACACACACACACACACACACACACACACACACACACACACACTTAGTAAAAGAGGCACTGAACACACACTCTGTCTCGCTGCCTCTCTGCACAGAACTCACCTAACAGAACGAGGGTTTTCCTCTTGAAGGCAGGGAGCTTCACCACCTCTTCATATGTCACCAGATCTAGTTGGTCGAACACTGGAGGAGAGAGGAAGAGGAGGTGATGAAGAGGAGGAGGTGATGACACACAGCAGGAACTACAGAAACACATCTGGAGACTATGAGCAGAGAGGAGGAAGTACGGTGACTTTTTCAAAAATAAAACTGGATAAAATCACTCTGGAAATACGCCTAATGTGGAATTGACGACAGATTATGATTCCTTTGTTTTGTTAAGAGACCTTGAGTACAAGCGCTGTGTAAACTGATTACTTCTTTGTATTTAATTACCTCTGTACTATGAGATTTAATACATCTGACCAGACGGCAATTAATACTTAAAGTGGACCTATCATGCTATATTTGAATAATATAGTGTAGGACCATACCTATATAAGGCATATTTATACTTTTATTTTTTTAAAATACCAAACAGATCATGCATTTTAGCCATGCCTCATTTCGCTCAATTTGCACTGTTTTAGCAAGGGCTGATTCAGTGAGAACAGCACCATCTAGAGGCCTGGCATATGTACTACAGCGTCTCCAGTGCTTTCGAAAGGCAATGGCCGTGGCTGTCTCCTCCTGATTGGTGGAGTTGGCCCAATAGCCGTAGCGCCACCGTCCTGACGTCAGGACAGTGTTCAAATCTGGATCAGTTTTTATCAGATCCGTTTGCAGCCCCTTTTTTAGAGATTTGGGTATGGAGGAAAATAGAGAGGGTTGTGTTTTCTGACACTTGGTGAGTTCCCTGGAACACCGGGGACACATATTCATGTATAACAGACGTACAAAAGTGCATTTTGCATGATAGGTCCCCTTTAAGTAAATGGTATGACTTTCAGAATATGTAAATGCTGTGTGTGTGTGTGTGTGTGTATGTATGTGTGTGTGTGTGTGTATCACATGTACTGTACACTATGTTCTCAGCTGCGGTAACATAACCCCGGGTGCTGACAAGTGAAATACAATACCCACAATTCACTTGGGCAACAGGAGGCTTTGAAAGAAGATCCTTTACTAAAGTAAAAGTAGAAATGCTAAAGTATAAAAATACTTATTTACAGATAAAATCCTGAAACCTAAATCTTACAGAATAAATGTACTCAAAAGTACTTGTTATGGATCTTTATAATGTTAAATAATGTTGTATTTTGTCAAATTGGACCCAATTTTAAAATACTATCTTGCATGTTTTTAATGATTTAATAACTTTTTCTTCTTTTAATATTATAAGCATTGGGAATATAGATCAAGAATATCCTCTTGACTCTTAAAATGTCCCTTTAAAAGGAATATTTCTTAATATGCAGGCTCCCCGTATAAATACTGTTTTCATGATAAGTACAGCACTGCATCATATAACAACATATTGTGCATGTTTCTATTTAAAATGTTACTAAAAACTGAATTACATATTGATAGTGTATTGAAAAGAACATTATTTGTCACTTAAATGTAATAAGGTTGAAGTAAAACGTAGAATTAAATGGAAATACTCAATTAAAAGTAGAATATTTGAGTAAATATAGTAGTGAATAATTGTTTAACCTGTTCCACTCTGAGCCTGTTTTTCAGGTCTCAGGCTCGAAAATGACATTCCCAGAACAAATGACCATATCTTCCCTTCTAAAAGGGTTAAATTAATAATCTTTGTTCTCAAAGTAATGATAAACCTGTGAGTTGGATGTAGAAGTGTCAGAATCAATATAATGTTTTTTATTTTAAAGAAAATTCAGATTTTACATAGTAAAAAACTGTAAATTATAGTGTCCGTCCAAAAATTATTTTTTACAGATAGTGAAAACTACCCTTGGATGATGGGTTAGTAGACTAAAAGCTTTAGGAATCCAAAGTACAACATATAATAAGTACCCTGTATCAAGATTGATGCAAAACAAGTGAAATTTGACCTTTTTAGAGAGATTTAGCCAAAAACCCCCACTTTTGGGGTCATTTGGGTGGATTTGACCTATCTCTGGCCCCCCTTTGCTCGATTTGGTTGGTTGACATACCCTTGTGACCGTTAGAGCCAATAGAATCGAAGGGGGAGGCCCACACCCACACACGTTGTAAAGAAAAAATGTGGGCGCTTCGCGTGTGGAAAACGAAACCAAAGTGGAGGAATGTCTCCTTCTGGAGTTTGGAAACTAAAACGCAGTTTTATTGCTTATGGATTATCAGAAATAATTTCAAAGAAGGCACAGACACATAGGATGAACCTATGGATTAACTGCAGCATCGTTTTTTTATCGTTTTAATGCCATTGAAGACCACTTTTGACCAAGGTAAGCCATATTTACGTTTTTTTAGCTACTTAGCTCCACATGTGATGATGTACGCTTTCGTTTATAGCGTCGCGAATGTTTATCACTGAGTGTTGAGGTTTTTTACACAGATTCAGTGTCTCCAGGACACCAAAAACGAGTGGTTGGCTGTGCATCTAGGATAAGTAATAAGGGAGTTATGAGTGAGTTTATGTGCCTTTGTCGGTCCCGTTTTTTCGATCGAGGCTAATTCAGAGGCTGAGTGCTAGCAATGTGGGTTTTTTTTGAAAAAAAAAATTAAAAAGATCAGTTAGCTGAGTTTCTTCCCGTTACATGGATATAACACATTCATAGTTTTATTCAATATTAAGATTCCTTAGACGTTGTTTCCTGCAAATGACGCGTTTATCCGCCCGGTACCGGGGGGAAGGTGTGAAACAGGTTAAAGGCTGCGCAGCTGTATGCAATATTTACTTTAATGTCTTCTGTATATTTTTGACCAAACTTGGATTAAAAATAAAATATATTAATTTGAAAACCACGTCACACAATCTCTAAACACACACACACACACACACACACTGATCTACTGGTTTCAGTTTGTCCCAGCCTCCTGTTGTTCAACCACAACAGAAACAAAACTGAAACAGCGGCAGTGACAGCGAGGGTTAATTATAAATACATTATAATATAGATAAAGGAGAAGAGAGGAAGCTGTCACCGTTGTTACTTACATGAGAGAGGCCGTCAGTAGGAGCAAGCAAGAGAGAGATGAACAGGAAGGGGTTACAACAGCAGAATACAATATCACACACACACACACACACACACACACACACACACACACACACACACACACACACACACACACACACACACACACACACACACACACACACACACACACACACACACACACACACACACACACACACACCACACACACACACACACACACACACACACACACACACACACACACACACACACACACACACACACACACACACACACACACACACACACACGTAAAAGTTATGTAAAAAGCACGCATGCACTGAGATCAGCATGAAGTTTTGTGTGCACATACATGTGATTATGGAGTATGTGTGTGTGTGGTTGTGTGTGTGTGTGTGTGTGTACCTGCGTTGTGCTTGGCCAGGTACTTGTCTTTGTACTGCTTCTTCTTCTTTCCAAACCAGGTGCAGCTGGCCTGCTGCTCCTGCTTCGTCTTCTCCATCGCTATACAGGCCACCCTCCTATAACACACAATTTAAATAGGTTGCTTAAAAATCGTAAAAATAAAAACATTAAATACAGATGCAGATACGAAAAATCTCCAAAAATGACCATAAAAACGTGTGTGTGTCAGTGTTTGTGTGAGAGTGTGTTTGGGAATGTGAGTGTGTGTGTTTGTGTGTGCGTTTGTGTGATAGAGTGTGTGTGTGGGAATGTGAGTATGTGTGTCTCTGTTAGTGTGTGTGTCTCTCTGTCTCTGTGTGTGTGTGTGCCTCTGTTATTGTGTGTGTCCTCTCATCACTCCTGCAGCTCAGGCAAAGGTATGAGTCCTGCTGTAGCATTCTTGGTGTTCTCTCTCTCTCTCTGTGTGTGTGTGTGTGTGTGTGTGTGTGTGTGTGTGTGTGTGTGTGTGTCTGTTAGTGTGTGTGTTCTCTCTCACCACTCCTGCAGCTCAGGCAAAGGTATGAGTCCTGCTGTAGCGTTCTTGGTGTGTGTGTGTGTGTGTGTGTGTGTGTGTGTGTGTGTGTGTGTGTGTGTGTGTGTGTGTGTGTGTGTGTGTGTGTGTGTGTGTGTGTGTGTGTTGTGTGTGTGTGTGTGTGTGTGTGTGTGTGTGTGTGTGTGTGTGTGTGTGTGTGTGTGTGTGTGTGTGTGTGTGTGTGTGTGTGTGTGTGTGTCCTCTCTCACCACTCCTGCAGCTCAGGTGAAGGAATGAGTCCTGCTGTAGCGTTCTTGGTGTTCTCCAGCTTGCCCTGCCACCAGTTGTGGTCGTCTTTAGAGATGATCTGGATGATGTCGCCCACCAGGAAGCGAACTCCCGCCTCTTTACACGGGATCAGCTCGTCTTTGGACGGCTCGTACTCAAACTGAGCGCGCACGTAGATCTGGGGAGAAAAGTGCACGTGGAGGGTTGGGTTTCTGGGACTCTACGATATGGGCAAACAATCACAAATTACAATCACAATCACAAAAAGTAAGTGAGAAGGTGAAAGAACGAAACATTTAACAGACAGAAAGATAGGTAAGATGATGAATAAGGAATACAAATAAACAATTCTAAAATGTAAACGTCTCAAAATAAAACAGCATTCAAAAAGTAGAAAAATACAGCACACACATCTATCAGTCCTTGGACCCTTAGAGAGTAAAACTCCCCCCAAAATGGACAGATGTTCAATTGATACCGGGTGTATAGCTTACATTACATAATAAATGACCATATATGATAGACAGAAAGATAGGTATGATGATGAATAAGGGCTGTTGTAGATTTAATAAAAAGTACAAAGCTCTGGGAGGGGTTAATACTCTGAGAAACCTGGATTTTAAACATTTAAGCTTAAATAAACGTGATTATTTTCTAAGAGAAATGTCATAAATGAACTGGTAAAAATCTCATAAATTACGTGGAAAAAAACTCATAAATTACGTGGAAAAAAACTCATAAATTATGTGGAAAAAAACTCATAAAATACTTGGAAAAAAACTCATAAATTACGTGGAAAAAAACTTATAAATTACGTGGAAAAAAACTCATAAATTACATGGAAAAAAACTCATAAATTACTTGGAAGAAAACTCATAAATTACGTGGAAAAAAACTCATAAATTACGTGGAAAAAAACTCATAAATTACGTGGAAAAAAACTCATAAATTAGGTGGAAAAAAACTCATAAATTACGTGGAAAAAAACTCATAAAATACTTGAATATTCTCTGACATTATGAAGTTGTACGTTAATGAAAGAAAAGTAAACATTTAGGATAAATAACTGATATTCTCTGAGGTTAATAAGAGAATACTAGATCAATATGGACAGATGTTCAATAGATATCGGGTGTATTGATTACATAACATAATAAAAAGACCATATAATAATCCATATGACCAAAAATAAGTGTGTGTCGACTCAATGAAGGTATAGAGAAGGTGAAAGAAAGAGACATTTGACAGACAGAAAGAAGGGTAAGATGATGAATAAGGGCTATTGTAGATTAAATAAAAGATAAGATGCTCTTCATTGATCCTAATTTGGGAAATGTTTGCATTGCAGCTGCATCAAAAACACATAAGTAGACATTTAAATAGTAGAAATAAACAATTCTAACATTTAAACATCTTAAAATAGAAATAAAATAGCATTAAAAAAGTTGAAAATATACAAGTTGAGATACCAAAAAGAAAAGTGCACGTGTAGGGTTGGGTTTCTGGGATTCTACGATACGGGCAAACAATCAGAAATGTCATTTATAAGGCCCAACATGACAAATACAAAAATACAATCTGTACATGAAATTCTTACGTTTTTCATGTAAATTAACAAATAGATTCTCATTGAATATCCACGTTTTTTTCCTTGTACATTTTGAGTTTTTAACCCACAGTCCAAACATCATCATAAGTATTTTGATTTTAGCGTGTTTTTGTTTCATGCATGTGCGTTTCTAGAGTTTTATTTGTTTGTTTTAATCTAAAAACAAAATAAATATAATCGCTTTTGGTCTGATTTTTTCAATCTTTCCCCCCTTTAAATGGCTTTAAATGGCTACAGTGGTTAGATAGTGTACTTTTGCACATCAGGTAGAAGTGTAGTGATCATACACTGAATATATAAAGGTAGTAACAAGCAGCTCTCTCTCTGGGGCTGTTTCTCAATCTCGAGGAAACTGGCTTCCAAGCCAATATTTCAAGGATGCTACGACATCAAGTGGCGCAGCAGGACCGTTCCAATGTCCAGCATACTTGGAATTCTACCGAGGCCGTGTCCTTGGTTTGGGGAAAATGTTGAGGCTGCACATAGGTAGACTTTGCGTCCTTAAAATCCCCACAATGCTTTTGCGCACGGACCAATTTCCCCAAATCTGTGGCGGAAGATGTAAGGCGGGGCCTCTCATATGACGCACACTTGCTAGCCTGTTCCACTCTTCGTTTTCCGAATGCCAGGAAGTATTCTTGCCTAGCTTCTGAAGGAAATGACTCGGAAGACATGTGCTACCAAGCAAGCGTACTCGCGATTGAGAAACACCCTGGGTTTCTGTTTCCAGGGAGAGGTTTTCGCCAGAGATTAATGAGCCTCTCGAAACTCGGGTGATTACGGCACAGGCATTGTTTACGAGTCCAAAACTACTTTAATATCCTCCTGTTTTATTCATAATCTGTGAGTAAACTGGTGGAAGTGTTGGTCATTTTCTTACAGGGGGATGGGAGGGGCTGTCTCTTACCTTCACAGACAATTTCTCCTTGATTGGAGGTCTGGATACAATCTAGGATTTGAAAGCATCACATATATCATGCAGTAAACAGCAGTATCGGGGCTGAGGGGTGTGATGGTGGGAGACAGGAGAACGAGGGAGGAAGTACTTTTTTACACTTTGTTAATACTTGGTTGTGGTCGATTAGTGAAATGACCGGGAAGTGGCAGCAATTAAGAGCCGTTTAAATACAGTGCAGGTGCATTGATGACGTATTTTTTCTAGAGACCCTGAAGGCAGCAGCTTCCTCTTTCCATCTTTCTTCTAACTTTTGTAATACTTATTACTTATACTACTAATTTGGTTAGGCTATAAGGCACGGTCACATGACTTCACGTCACCACCACTAAGCTAAAGGTGGCTAATGTTGGGCTATGAAGGAACTACAGCACGGTCACATGACTTCACGTCACCACCGCTAAGCTAAAGGTGGCTAATGTTGGGCTATGAAGGAACTACAGCACGGTCACATGACTTCACGTCACCACCGCTAAGCTAAAGGTGGCTAATGTTGGGCTATAAAGGAACTACAGCACGGTCACATGGCTTCACGTCACCACCGCTAAGCTAAAGGTGGCTAATGTTGGGCTATAAAGGAACTACAGCACGGTCACATGACTTCACGTCACCACCGCTAAGCTAAAGGTGGCTAATGTTGGGCTATAAAGGAACTACAGCACGGTCACATGACTTCACATCACCACCGCTAAGCTAAAGGTGGCTAATGTTGGGCTATAAAGTTACTACAGCACGGTCACATGACTTCACGTCACCACCGCTAAGCTAAAGGTGGCTAATGTTGGGCTATAAAGGAACTACAGCACGGTCACATGACTTCACATCACCACCGCTAAGCTAAAGGTGGCTAATGTTGGGCTATAAAGGAACTACAGCACGGTCACATGGCTTCACGTCACCACGGCTAAGCTAAAGGTGGCTAATGTTGGGCTATAAAGGAACTACAGCACGGTCACATGACTTCACATCACCACCGCTAAGCTAAAGGTGGCTAATGTTGGGCTATAAAGGAACTACAGCACGGTCACATGACTTCACATCACCACCGCTAAGCTAAAGGTGGCTAATGTTGGGCTATAAAGGAACTACAGCACGGTCACATGGCTTCACGTCACCACCGCTAAGCTAAAGGTGGCTAATGTTGGGCTATAAAGGAACTACAGCACGGTCACATGACTTCACGTCACCACCGCTAAGCTAAAGGTGGCTAATGTTGGGCGTGATGATGTTTAGTTGTCTCATTTAGACACTTGTTCAAATCTAACTCTGCAGGCTTGTGTAGTGAGAGGCTTTGTTGTGGACTCTACTGCCCTCTGCTGCTGGTAAAATGTCATTAATGCCACATTAAAAGAGTGATTTTAGGGGAGTAATGACATTTAATCTCATAGGAAATGAATGCTACATGGGAGAGGAGGGTTCACACACATTAAGACATGGTGATGGGATGACAGTTATGGAGGACACACATGTTTAGTGATTTTTTTATCTGACTGGGGATCAGTTTGGGGGATGAGTTTTAGACTCTGCAGGGTTAAACAATGCCTGTGCCGTAATAACACACATACAGATATAAATGAAGGAAGTTTAAGCATAAGGGTCACTCATTTTGATTCATGGTATAATGTTAATATTATTGTAAGAAGAAGAGCTCCTAAATGTTATGAATGTTACCTTCTTGTAATTCTTTTTGGGTCATTTGTCAAATAAATGATTGCAGATTTACTTATTTAAGGTCTGAGTGTATTCCACCTATTTTTCTCGTAAATATGCAATTTGTTCCCCCTTAATCTCATAGAAATGTCAAATGTATAAGATTTTTTCTTAGTTAATTACCATATAAAACCAGGATATTCAAACTACTTTCTTTTCCATTTGTAAGATTTTTTTTCTTGTAAATAAACCATTTTAATCTGAAGTTTTTGTTTATAAATGTGTGCATTTTTCTTAGTAAATAAAAATCTTAAATCTGGTAAATTCAGATTTTTTCTGTGACTATAACCCCCGTTCCCAGGCTCTGTAAATGCATTTATTTTTGACCTACTATGGCCCTTTTACACCATCATACATTGTGGTAAATGAATCTAAGTATTACTGATGCGTTTAGTGAGGCAGAGAGAGGGTTAAGGATAATAAACACGTATTAATGTCTAAAGGGAGGGATATTAAAGGAGCTATGAGTGTTATTCACCTGTCGACCTTTGGGCGTGATGGTGGACGGAAGATCCTGTGGAGGAAAACCATCGATGACAGAGAGACAGGTTAAAGACACAGCTTAATACACAACAATTCAGACATCATTCTGAGAAACCATGCATGCACATTCAACTGCAGTTTATACAGAAGTCCTGAGAAGCAAGTGGGGAAAATACATTCTCTGGATTCTTTTTCCAAGTCTGTGTTTAAGATTAAAAAGCTTTGCCAAGATAATCCTAATCATGTTTCATCTGTGGAAAAAGGTGGCGAAAGAAAGTCAATATTAAGCGTTTGTTGCAGTAATACTGATTGGCATCCCTTTAGCACAATGCTAACGGCAGATTAACGCACATAGCATAATGCTGCATCACTTGTTCACAGACCATATGTACAGTACCTTGTGTTCAGAGAGCATAGAGAAACTAACCTGGAGGAAAACATGAATGCTTTTAGTATTTAACACATGCAGAGGTTGTGCACTAGATATATGTAATATAATATATCCTAATGAGGCCAACATGTCAGCAGTGTCAATAAGTGAATCCTACAGTATGACATCTATTTATTTACACATCCATTTACAGCTCACGAGCCTATAGTAAACTCTACTTAATGTAAATAATATCCTGCTTTATATCGTGTCTTAACTTCAGCTGGAAGTCAACCAAAAGGCACTCCTGCTGCTGCAGAACAAAATGGGGGGGGGGGGGGGGGGGGGGGGTGGTTACATTCAATAGACCTGCTGAACTTTTATGGTTTTACCTGGAGGTTGCAGGTACCGGATACTTTTGCAAACTTCCAGTGTCTTCTATGTTTAAAATCTGAAGTTGACAATATCTTTAAACTCCATTAAAGTATATAAGATTAAAAAAAAGCCCTTCAATAGTGTTTTATTGTCAGAGTTTATAGATTTTTTTATCTTCAAGGCCTACTGTATATTCTCTACTTTTTAATGCTGTTTTATTTCTATTTTGAGATGTTAAAATTCTTGAATTGTTTATTTCTACTTTTTCATTTCTACTAATGTGCAATGCCTTGTTTTGTTGTTTTTTATGCTGCTGCAACGCAAACATTTCCCAAATTGGGATCAATAAAGTACCTCTTATCTTATCTTAAAGATCAGACTTGGAAAAATATGATCCAGAAAATGTTTTGTATTCTAGTTGCTTCTCAGGGCTTCCATCGTACCAGCTTCTGCTATTGCAAAAAAAACAACAAGAGCAAGAGAAAGGGAAGTGTAAAAGCATTCAGGGTGATTCTCTCCTGTTGAAGCAGATCTGGAGCAAGCACAGAGCAAGAGAAGCAGCTTCTGAGTCTCTGAGAGGTGCAGGATCAGTGTGAGGCACAGCAGGGGGCCGGAGTGTGTGCCTGTGTCTGTGTGTGTTAGCATGTGGCTAACAGCACACAGCAGGCTTCATGTGCACACCAATTTATGAACTGAGATATCGGACACATTCAGCTCAAACATAGGCGTAGAGAAAGACTCGGGGGATACGGTACGACCTGCGTAATGCTAATGTAACGATCACAAGTCATATTTCAACAGATAAAAACACGACCCATTATATACATATAAAATATCGTGACACATCAGCGGGACAGATGTACGACTTTGTACTAGGGTTATTGTATGTAAATAAATATACAAATACATAGCTGGTAGAGGTGGGTAATATTCTGAGAAAAAACTATTTTTATCCGTGATTTAAGTCGTAAATGTACAGGGTAATAAAAAACATTATTTGTGGAAAAATCACAAAATTATAAGAGGAAAAAAAACTGAAATTTTATTTGTAAATTTCCATTCTTGCTTTTTGTAGATTTCCAACTTAAATCTTTAAGTAAATCCACATTTTTTTCACATAAATTTGTGATTATTTTTAAAGCGTACGTTTACCATCTTAATCTCAGAGACATTTCCAATTTGTACGATTTTTCCTAGTAAAATTACCACAAAAAGATTACTCAAGCTATATTCTCTTATATTTGTACATGTTTTTCATGTACATTAATCTCTTAGAATATATACGTTTTTTTCTAGTACATTTTACATTTTCTTTCATGTACATGTATGACTTTAATTTTGGAAAATCCAGAGTTTTTCTCATAGTATAACCCAGTCACACAGCTCTAAAATGCATTGACCTACAACAGCCCTAATACACCGTCACAGGGGGAGAAAAGGATTTGGTTCTGTTTTTGTGTTTTTCTTCTCTGGAGGGTGGGATGGGGGTCCTTACCAAGATAGAACTGTTAATGCTGGAGTGGCCGTTTGCAGGGGACTGTCTGGAAGTGTTGGGGGACTCTTTCTGAAATAAGACACACAGGTCAGCAACACACACACACACACTCAGAGTCACACACACACACACACACACACACACTCAGAGTCACACACACACACACACACACACACACTCAGAGTCACACACACACACACACACACACACACACTCAGAGTCACACACACACACACACACACTCACACACACAGAGTCACACACACACACACACACACACTCAGAGTCACACACACACACTCAGAGTCACACACACACACACACACTCAGAGTCACACACACTCACTCAGAGACACACACATACACACACACTCAGAGTCACACACACACACAGAGTCACTCAGAGTCACACAGAGTCACACACACACACACACACACTCAGAGTCACACACACACACACACACTCAGAGCCACACACACACACACACACTCAGAGACACACACACACACACACACACACACACACACACACACACACACACACACACACACACACACACACACACACACACACACACACACACACACACACACACACACACACACACACACACACCACACACACACACACACACACACACACACACACACACACACACACACACACACACACACACACACACACACACACACACACACACACACACACACACACACACACACTTCTGGGTACTTCCCGGAGGCGAGTGATGTAATGAAATGCGTCAACAAGAAACTGAAGTCATATCAGCCTGCAGGTCCTCACATCACCACATGGGGGCGCTACACTAACATAGACACTCCTAATGTGTGTGTGTGTGTGTGTGTACAGTGTGTGTGTGTGTATGTTGCAGTGATGGAGGAAGTATTCAGATCCTTTACATAAGTAAAAGTACTTATTCCACACCGTAGAAATACTCCATTAAAGGTTAAAACCCTGCATTACTTTGGTAAATGTTTGCAAGTATAATCAGAAAAATGCACCTATATAAATACAATATCATGAAAAATGTGAAATCCTTCATATTTTCAAAGCCAAACAGGGACAGAAAGCAGAAGAAATGCCCTCTTAAGTATACATTACAGTCAGAAATGATGAGTAAACGGAGCTTCTGAACAACTGAAAATCCAGAAAGTGAATGATCTAATCACTCTTATACATGATTTGATCATTCAAAGTCCTTCACAGAGTTAAACGTCTCTGTCTTGTAGCTGCTGTGGTTTGCTGTCACTGAGTTTCAGCCTAAATAAAGAAACCCACAATAACAAACTGGTTTTAGAATCTGTGCAACAGTTTCCTATGTCCTCAGCGCCAGATTGCGTTACTCCTCTCTGTCCCAAAATGCCTCTGACATCTGCTGGCTTGTCTCTTTTAACTTTGTCCACGTCCAGAGCAGTTTAACCTTATTTACTGAACTCATGGCTTTATGTTGCTCTGTGTGTGTGTGTGTGTGTGTGTGTGTGTGTGTGTGTGTGTGTGTGTGTGTGTGTGTGTGTGTGTGTGTGTGTGTGTGTGTGTGTGTGTGTGTGTGTGTGTGTGTGTGTGTGTGTGTGTGTGTGTGTGTGTGTGTGTGTGTGTGTAATCTAAACTAACAGAAACACCTTGCACAACAACAGCCCTGCAGGAAATAGACATTTTGCATCCGGTATCTTGGTTGTGAAATTGGTGTGCTGAATATCTGACCAAGCCCCAGCAAATACAGCAAAACACACACCACACACACACACACACAGCATATTAGTGTTATACACACACACACAAACACACTCAGTAACCAGATGAGGAGCTTTTACAACCAGCAGGGAAGAGGAAGAGGAGGAAGATGTTACCTCACACGGGGAGCCCATGGTCCGGTAACTTGGCACTATTTTAAACGTGATGCTGCCTCGCATTTCCCTCTGTGGACACACACACACACACACACACACACACACACACAAACACACACACACACACATTGCTATTGTTAATATGTTGTATGTTTAGCATTTGACATTTCACTAAAGTTTATACAAACACATTTAATATTAAAGGTCCCATGTCATGCTTTTCTGGTTATTACCCGTCCCCTTGTGTGTTATGAAGGTTTCTCTGCATGTAAACGGTCTGCAGAGTCACAAACCCTCAAAGTACACCCTGTAGCGAGTAAAACTCTAACACAGAAAAGACCTGTCTATGCTGCCCCAGAACGCCTCGTTGGACATTTCTCTTTTTCCATTGTTTACTTCCTGGGTATAGTGACGTATTTCGGGTACGCTACGTTACGTCACTCCGCGTTACGTTACGTCACTCCGCGGAGCCGTTACGTTTGGACCAATCCACGGATTTCCTCACACACACACACACTCGGTGGGACGTTGCGAGGCTCGCTGCTGCGAGGAGCGGGACACTGAGCTGGCTCACTGGTGTGGGGTCGGAGAGACACCGCGGAACTCAGCCTGGGCACACACACAAACTCCCAGCCAGGCTGCGGGTGTGTGTGTGTGTGTGTGTGTGTGTGCCCAGGCTGAGTTCCGCGGTGTCTCGCTGTCTCGCAGACGGCCACTGGGCTCACAGGGAGGGGGGGGCAGGAGCTCCAACAAGGCGTGTAGGACAGAGAGTGAATACACATTAGGGCTGTGCAATTAATCGTATTTTAATCGCAATTACGATTTTGGCCTGCCACAATTACGAAAACAACATAATCGAATAAAACAATTATTTTGCTTTGCTAGGTTGTGACAGTGCACTACAACATATTTGATCTAATTAATTTTGGTCTCATTTATTTGTATTTATCATATTTATATATGTTTAGTAGCTTGGGGAAGTGCGCTCCAAAATATTTGTTGATCTTGTTTATTGGTATTTATTATTTTGATATTATTTATTTAAATGTATCATTTATTTTATTTATTTTTGTATTGGTTTTTCAGTTGAATTATACGTTCAGGGAAATCAATAGTTAAAAAGATACTGTTCAAATTATTATTTGTATTTGTTTTAAAGTTCAATAAATGGATGTTTTCAAAGTCAATGAATAATCGTATTTAATAATCGTGATATCAATTATTGACCCAAATAATCGTGATTATGATTTTTGCCATAATTGCACAGCCCTAATACACATACTATACAGAGATGCTGTATGAGAAACCAATGTGAGTTTGGAAAATTGCACAATATACATTTATTTTAGTAGACCTCAACAATGGAATTATGATCAGTAGAAATGGCCATGACATGGGACCTTTAAGTATCAAGCAGCAACCTCCATAACCAAGTCTAATAAAAATGACTTAAACCTGCAGTTTCTCTAACATCCAGATTATATAGAAGTCTATGAGAAAATGTTCTTATGTTCTCTATTGATTCATACCCTCAGTAAACATGTTCCTGGTGACTTTTTGGTCTCAATCTGTAGTTTCAATTCTTCTCCAGCAGAGCATGATGTTCATTTAGAATATTATGCTCTAATTGAGTGAAAAGGAGACCTTATAATTTATTTAAGATGCGGCTAACTGTGATGAACTCAACCCTTTCACCGTGTGTGTAAACTTCATGAAAGGTAATTACAACATTGTGGTCTCTTAAAAATGTTTTATGCAGCTTTCTGTTGTCATAAAAGACACGAAGAACACGTCATCTTTTTTGGAAATACATTTTGTTGTTAGCATACACTAGCTTAGAATAGCATGCTAATGATTTGCTAACTCAAAGGCTAAAAGTGTTCCAAATACAAAACAAAAAACTACATTTCCCATAATTCCCACTTTTGTATTTAAGTCAATCTTGATGAAAAACAGTCACGTGTCTTGTGTATGTTGACATTGTACAAGACAAAATATCACAGTTATTGTGAATTACTGATGCACCTTGCTAACCAAGCTTCTTATAGTTAGCATTAGCTTGTAACTTGCTCCTTTGTCTGCAAACCTCCTGTCCAAATATGGTCACTTCTGGCTCCAAAAAAAACAAGATAATGGCCACAAAAATTCCAAACTCGAGGCTTCAAACCAATGGTTGAAGTTGTGATGTGGTGACTACATCCACTTTTTTACAGTCTATGACACACACACACAAACACACACCCACACACCCACACACACTCTCTCACCAGCATCTTCTGCAGCTGCTCCACAGTCTGGTTGGCCACACTGATGCTGTTGATCTCTCTGATCTCGTCTCCTACGTGCAGCGTTCCTGGAAGAAAGGAGGGAATAAAGTGGAATCAACCCTTTGTCCTCATCAGCAGAGGTGCGAAGTAATGGAGTACAAATACTTCGTTACTGTACTTAAGTACATTTTTCTGGTATCAGACTTCTTACATTTCTAACCCAAATACCTGTACTTTCTACTTCTTACATGTTGAACACAAATACCTGTACTTTCTACTTCTTACATGTTGAACACAAATACCTGTACTTTCTACTTCTTACATGTTGAACACAAATACCTGTACTTTCTACTTCTTACATGTTGAACACAAGTACCTGTACTTTCTACTTCTTACATTTTGAACACAAATACCTGTACTTTCTACTTCTTACATGTTGAACACAAATACCTGTACTTTCTACTTCTTACATGTTGAACACAAATACCTGTACTTTCTACTTCTTACATGTTGAACACAAATACCTGTACTTTCTACTTCTTACATGTTGAACACAAGTACCTGTACTTTCTACTTCTTACATTTTGAACACAAATACCTGTACTTTCTACTTCTTACATGTTGAACCCAAATACCTGTACTTTTTACTTCTCACATGTTGAACTCAAATACCTGTACTTTCTACTTCTTACATGTTGAACACAAATACCTGTACTTTCTACTTCTTACATGTTGAACACAAATACCTGTACTTTTTACTTCTCACATGTTGAACTCAAATACCTGTACTTTCTACTTCTTACATGTTGAACACAAATACCTGTACTTTCTACTTCTCACATTTCCCAAACAGGCTGGTTCCTTTAGTTTGAATGTGTGTTTGGTGGCGTGATCATTATTATTTAGAGTCATTGCGTGCCTATTGATTTGAACACGATCCGTGTATCCATCATTTCCTGGTCTTCTCTAAAGAAGAGGGACCAATGAAAACGTTGTCATGTTGCCGTTGTTCAGCATGGAAACATTCATTAGCTAACAATGACATTATTGTTCTATTAATCTAAAGGGAGGTCAGGTACTCTTTAAAACAGCTGCTAGTTATGGGTACTTTTTACTGAAGTACATTTCAAAGCCCTCTTTACTTTTACTTGAGTAAAGAAGTTTAGTCAGTACTTCTACTTTTACCAGAGTATCTTTAAACACGAGTATATGTACTTCTACTTGAGTAAAGGATGTGTGTACTTGTTCCCTCTCTCCTCATTAAACAGCCTCTCTGTATCTCATTAGCCTCTGCTGCTCCTTTTCCAATCACAACTGCAGCAGTAGAGAAAAGCCTGATTTGTAACGGAGGTGGCTTTCCAATTAGTGCGTGCTGACTCAGTGGGGGGGGCGGGGGGGGCTAATTAGCTGTGAGCTACAGTAGAGAGAGAGTTAGCTTCAAACAGAGCAGGGACTAACAAGCTGCTGAATATCTGACAACGTGCACACCTGTACCGCTGCTTAAGGGAAGATGGAGAGGAGTTTTAATTGTGTAAATTACGACCATCTGAAAGTGTCTTTTCCTTCTGCTCCTTTTACATTCATAACATGATCATTTCTGCAGACTAAGGCCCATGTTTTGAAGTATGATGATTCATCCATTTTAGAATGTAAACCCTTTAAATGCCAGGGTCCTCTAACAATGCAACATACAATAAAAACTAAAAAAACACACCAGAACAACAAAAAAGAGCAACACATCTGAAAGTTAGAAATAAATATAAATTAAATGCCATTTTAATAAATACAAATAAATAAATATTTAAAACAATTAAATAAGAATACAATAAATATCAGGTGGAAAATAGAAAAACACATTCAACCAGTGTTCCAGATGTTAAGCCCCACAATATTATGCAATAACTCCTATTAGACCAAACATTTAGGTTCAATGGGTTTCAATGGAGGACATGCTGGAGACTTTAAGGGCTGAGGTTTAATTTACAGAACACTCACAATCTTGCACAACTCAAAGGGGACCTATCATCACCTATTTGTACGTCTTGTATACATGAATATGTGTCCCCGGTGTTCCAGGGAACTCACCAAGTGTCAGAAAACACAACCCTCTCTATTTTCCTCCATACCCAAATCTCTAAAAAAGGGGCTGCAACGGATCTGATAAAAACTGATCCAGATTTGAACACTGTCCTGACGTCAGGACGGTGGCGCTACGGCTATTGGGCCAACTCCACCAATCAGGAGGAGACAGCCACGGCTATTGCCGTTCGAAAGCACTGGAGACGCTGTAGTACATATGCCAGGCCTGTAGATGGTGCTGTTCTCACTGAATCAGCCCTTGCTAAAACAGATCTAAAAAATGTCAAATTGAGCAAAATGAGGCATGGCTAAAATGCATGATCTGTTTGGTATTTTGAAAAAAAAAAAGTATAAATATGCCTTATATAGGTATGGTCCTACACTATATTATTCAAATATAGCATGATAGGTCAATATGCTTTACAACAGCCAAGCAAACATGATCTGAACATAAAAACAGATGAAGCCAAACATGTCCCTCGTGAAGCATAATTATCACCATGTTTAATAGATATGTTTGTAAGAGCCTACCTTGTCTGTGGATCATCCCTCCGTGCATTATCCTCGCCACGATGCAATGATTCGACTCATTCATCTTCAGCGTGATGCCCTGTAGGAACACACACACACACACACACACACACACACGCACGCACACACAAAGGTTAGTGGAGTACAAATACTTTGTTTCTGTACTTAAGTACATTTATCTGGTATCAGTACTTTACTCCACTACTTATTTCTCTGACCACTTTTAACTTGTGGAGGTTTACCGTCAGTGTGTGTGTGAAGGTTTACCGTCAGTGTGTGTGTGAAGGTTTACCGTCAGTGTGTGTGTGAAGGTTTACCGTCAGTGTGTGTGTGTGAAGGTTTACCGTCAGTGTGTGTGTGGGGAGGTTTACCGTCAGTGTGTGTGTGAAGGTTTATCGTCAGTGTGTGTGTGTGAAGGTTTACCGTCAGTGTGTGTGTGGGGAGGTTTACCGTCAGTGTGTGTGTGAAGGTTTACCGTCAGTGTGTGTGTGGAGGTTTACCGTCAGTGTGTGTGTGAAGGTTTACCGTGAGTGTGTGTGTGAAGGTTTACCGTCAGTGTGTGTGTGGGGAGGTTTACCGTCAGTGTGTGTGTGAAGGTTTACCGTCAGTGTGTGTGTGAAGGTTTACCGTCAGTGTGTGTGTGAAGGTTTACCGTCAGTGTGTGTGTGAAGGTTTACCGTCAGTGTGTGTGTGAAGGTTTACCGTCAGTGTGTGTGTGGGGAGGTTTACCGTCAGTGTGTGTGTGAAGGTTTACCGTCAGTGTGTGTGTGGAGGTTTACCGTCAGTGTGTGTGTGAAGGTTTACCGTCAGTGTGTGTGTGAAGGTTTACCGTCAGTGTGTGTGTGAAGGTTTACCGTCAGTGTGTGTGTGTGAAGGTTTACCGTGAGTGTGTGTGTGGGGAGGTTAACATGTAGTAAACATGTGATGTGTGTGTACCATGGGCTCGTCTGTGTTCTTCTGGAACTGCACCAGACGGACTCTGGTGACGTTCTCCAGGTCCATGTCTCCGTTGTTGCTCTCAGGTGATTCTCCGTTCAGGTAGGGCGAGGTGGGGGGGGGCGTCACCCTCAGAGCCTCGTCGCTGTACACCTCGTGGGCCACAACATCGTGGGCCTGCAGCAGCGCCTACACACACATACACACAGTTTCAAGATGATTAGACAGGTGCAAAGAATGGTGTCTGATCCCACCCACATACTCCACCCAGAATTCCAGCTCCTCTCTTCTGGTAGGAGAGGGTTCCCAAAATCAGGCTGAACCGATATAAGCACTCATTCCTGCCTCTGTCCAGTAAGCTTCTCAACACTCACATGTAATGTAATATACTTTTAAATGTTGGCCATGAGGGTTGTGCAACAGGTCTCCATTGTCAGTCTGTGTATTGTGTTTGTTCAAACGGTGCATGAGTGATGATATGTGTATGTATTTTAATGTTTAATATGTTTGTATATGTACATGTATGCAGAACTGCAGGACAGAGCACAGAACTCATTTCCTTACAGGGACAATAAAGTACATCGTATCGTATACGTTTCAAGACAAGGCAAGTTTATTTATACAGACTTCAATCTATTGATCTTTACAGTTAAGTGAATCTCAAGAATATTGTAAATAACACACACCTAATTCTCCAGATTTAGATGGAGTCTGACTCTCTACTCTAGTCTCAGGTGTTCCCTCTGTTCCTCAGGTGTCTCTTTGAGTTACAGCGGAAAGTAAAGTGTCTGTAGAGAGTGTGTTGTGTCTCTGCAGAGCCTGGAGGTGTCCCTCACACAAACATAATTCCTCTCTACTCTAAAACACACACACAGTTCCTCTGAGTGGCACTTTAACAAACCACTGTGAACTTCAGAAGACACCCATCAAACCTCAACAGAGGGGAAACCCCACACACACACACACACACACACACACACACACACACACACACACACACACACACACACACACACACACACACACACACACACACACACACACACACACACACACACACACACACCACACACACACACACACACACACACACACACACACACACACACACACACACACACACACACACACACACACACACACACACACACACACACACACACACACACACACAACTTCAGAGCGGCAGAGACATGAAGGCATTGGCAGCGTCGCTAACTTTCATGTCAAACTACATCACACACTAAAGTAACTTCATGTTCAAAGACACAGGGGAAGTAGAAGCTGTGTGTGTGTGTGTGTGTGTGTGTGTGTGTGTGTGTGCCCTAATGAGAACAGGGTTAAGGGGTTGACTAAGCTTCTGATGCCCTGTGGGTGTGCAACAAACGAAATATATAAATAAAGAGTAAAGCAGCGCGGGAAGAGATAAGTGAGAAAGTGTGTGTGATGATAAATGCACATCGGACAATTTTAGAGATCATCTGATGATATAAAAAAACTTCAATAACAACCTTGGGTTCATCATGAGAAAAAAGATGGTGTAATATCACTCAGATATGTTTAGAGAAAATTACAGACATTAAAAAGGTCACAAAATACTGAAGTATAACAGTTACTTGAGATTTAAAGGAGCCCTATTCTGCTCATTTCAGGTGTATATCAGTATGTAGTGTCTCTACTTTAAAGAGTCCTCTCCTGCTGATCTTCAGGTGTACATCAGTATGTAGTGTCTCTACTTTAAAGAGTCCTCTCCTGCTGATGTTCAGGTGTATATCAGTGTGTAGTGTCTCTACTTTAAAGAGTCCTCTCCTGCTGATGTTCAGGTGTATATCAGTATGTAGTGTCTCTACTTTAAAGAGTCCTCTCCTGCTGATGTTCAGGTGTATATCAGTATGTAGTGTCTCTACTTTAAAGAGTCCTCTCCTGCTGATGTTCAGGTGTATATCAGTATGTAGTGTCTCTACTTTAAAGAGTCCTCTCCTGCTGATGTTCAGGTGTATATCAGTATGTAGTGTCTCTACTTTAAAGAGTCCTCTCCTGCTGATGTTCAGGTGTATATCAGTATGTAGTGTCTCTACTTTAAAGAGTCCTCTCCTGTTGATGTGCAGGTGTATATCAGTATGTAGTGTCTCTACTTTAAAGAGTTCTCTCCTGCTGATCTTCAGGTGTATATCAGTATGTAGTGTCTCTACTTTAAAGAGTCCTCTCCTGCTGATGTTCAGGTGTATATCAGTATGTAGTGTCTCTACTTTAAAGAGTCCTCTCCTGCTGATGTTCAGGTGTATATCAGTATGTAGTGTCTCTACTTTAAAGAGTCCTCTCCTGCTGATGTTCAGGTGTATATCAGTATGTAGTGTCTCTACTTTAAAGAGTCCTCTCCTGCTGATGTTCAGGTGTATATCAGTATGTAGTGTCTCTACTTTAAAGAGTCCTCTCCTGTTGATGTTCAGGTGTATATCAGTGTGTAGTGTCTCTACTTTAAAGAGTCCTCTCCTGCTGATGTTCAGGTGTATATCAGTCTGTAGTGTCTCTACTTTAAAGAGTCCTCTCCTGCTGATGTTCAGGTGTATATCAGTATGTAGTGTCTCTACTTTAAAGAGTCCTCTCCTGCTGATGTTCAGGTGTATATCAGTGTATAGTGTCTCTACTTTAAAGAGTCCTCTCCTGTTGATGTTCAGGTGTATATCAGTGTGTAGTGTCTCTACTTTAAAGAGTCCTCTCCTGCTGATGTTCAGGTGTATATCAGTCTGTAGTGTCTCTACTTTAAAGAGTCCTCTCCTGCTGATGTTCAGGTGTATATCAGTATGTAGTGTCTCTACTTTAAAGAGTCCTCTCCTGCTGATGTTCAGGTGTATATCAGTATGTAGTGTCTCTACTTTAAAGAGTCCTCTCCTGCTGATGTTCAGGTGTATATCAGTATGTAGTGTCTCTACTTTAAAGAGTCCTCTCCTGCTGATGTTCAGGTGTATATCAGTGTATAGTGTCTCTACTTTAAAGAGTCCTCTCCTGTTGATGTTCAGGTGTATATCAGTCTGTAGTGTCTCTACTTTAAAGAGTCCTCTCCTGCTGATGTTCAGGTGTATATCAGTATGTAGTGTCTCTACTTTAAAGAGTCCTCTCCTGCTGATGTTCAGGTGTATATCAGTATGTAGTGTCTCTACTTTAAAGAGTCCTCTCCTGCTGATGTTCAGGTGTATATCAGTGTGTAGTGTCTCTACTTTAAAGAGTCCTCTCCTGCTGATGTTCAGGTGTATATCAGTATGTAGTGTCTCTACTTTAAAGAGTCCTCTCCTGTTGATGTTCAGGTGTATATCAGTGTGTAGTGTCTCTACTTTAAAGAGTCCTCTCCTGCTGATGTTCAGGGTGTATATCAGTCTGTAGTGTCTCTACTTTAAAGAGTCCTCTCCTGCTGATGTTCAGGTGTATATCAGTATGTAGTGTCTCTACTTTAAAGAGTCCTCTCCTGCTGATGTTCAGGTGTATATCAGTATGTAGTGTCTCTACTTTAAAGAGTCCTCTCCTGCTGATGTTCAGGTGTATATCAGTGTGTAGTGTCTCTACTTTAAAGAGTCCTCTCCTGCTGATGTTCAGGTGTATATCAGTATGTAGTGTCTCTACTTTAAAGAGTCCTCTCCTGTTGATGTTCAGGTGTATATCAGTGTGTAGTGTCTCTACTTTAAAGAGTCCTCTCCTGCTGATGTTCAGGTGTATATCAGTCTGTAGTGTCTCTACTTTAAAGAGTCCTCTCCTGCTGATGTTCAGTTGTATATCAGTATGTAGTGTCTCTACTTTAAAGAGTCCTCTCCTGCTGATGTTCAGGTGTATATCAGTATGTAGTGTCTCTACTTTAAAGAGTCCTCTCCTGCTGATGTTCAGGTGTATATCAGTATGTAGTGTCTCTACTTTAAAGAGTCCTCTCCTGCTGATGTTCAGGTGTATATCAGTATGTAGTGTCTCTACTTTAAAGAGTCCTCTTTAATGTTGTTGTCTTATAACACAGAGGTATAGATATTTTGCATTTTCCAAAATAAAAGCACTAAAACTGTTGAAGTCCACTTTAAAATCCTCTCATGGTTCCTCTGCTCTTGAACTCAGAGGAATGCAGAGCTGGAGCCTCTGACCCGACACAGCACATCGCATCAGACTATGCCTTATTGACTTCCGTGCACGCACACACGCACACGCACACACACGCACACGCACACACACACACACACACACACACACACACACACACACACACACACACACACACACACACACACACACACACACACACACACTTTTTGAATTAATACATGACTATGTTGAGGTCTCCATATTAGGTTGAATAATTAAAAATGAAAGTTAATATAATCAAATATATTCTTGTATTAACCCACAATGAAAATGCATTATATTTCATGTTGTTCTATAATCACGGGAAATACAAAACACAATTGGTTTGTTAAATTGAGTTTAGAAGCCTATTATAGTTTCACTATAGAGTGTCACTGTTTAAAGAGGGGACACAGTTGTCTTCACTCACAGCTGGCTGTTCACAGGGGGGGGGCCCTGACTCAATTGAAAAGTACTGAAGCCCCAACATGTGTTTAGGCTATAGAATATGTCTGTCCATGTCCAGTCCTGCACACCAGAGGCCATGACCTTTTCCTACATATATGGGTATGAAGGAGGTGTCTTTGGTTTTCTGTCCCTGTGTGGATCATAAGAGCACTGGATGAGAGGGAGAAAAAGTCCTCTCAACTTGGTAAGTCCTCTCAACTTGGTAAGTCCTCTCACCTTGGTAAGTCCTCTCACCCTGGTAAGTTCTCTCAACTTGGTAAGTCCTCTCAACTTGGTAAGTCCTCTCACCTTGGTAAGTCCTCTCACCCTGGTAAGTCCTCTCACCTTGGTAAGTCCTCTCACCTTGGTAAGTCCTCTCAACCTGGTAAGTCCTCTCACCTTGGTAAGTCCTCTCAACCTGGTAAGTCCTCTCACCCTGGTAAGTCCTCTCACCTTGGTAAGTCCTCTCAACTTGGTAAGTTCTCTCAACTTGGTAAGTTCTCTCAACTTGGTAAGTTCTCTCAACTTGGTAATCCTCTCACCTTGGTAAGTCCTCTCAACTTGGTAAGTCCTCTCAACTTGGTAAGTCCTCTCACCTTGGTAAGTCCTCTCACCTTGGTAATCCTCTCAACTTGTAAGTCCTCTCAACTTGGTAAGTCCTCTCACCCTGGTAAGTCCTCTCACCTTGGTAATTCCTCTCAACTTGGTAAGTCCTCTCAACTTGGTAAGTCCTCTCAACTTGGTAAGTCCTCTCAACTTGGTAAGTCCTCTCAACTTGGTAAGTCCTCTCAACTTGGTAAGTCCTCTCACCTTGGTAAGTCCTCTCAACTTGGTAAGTCCTCTCAACTTGGTAAGTCCTCTCAACTTGGTAAGTCCTCTCAACTTGGTAAGTCCTCTCAACTTGGTAAGTCCTCTCAACTTGGTAAGTCCTCTCAACTTGGTAAGTCCTCTCACCTTGGTAAGTCCTCTCACCTTGGTAAGTCCTCTCAACTTGGTAAGTCCTCTCACCTTGGTAAGTCCTCTCACCTTGGTAAGTCCTCTCACCTTGGTAAGTCCTCTCAACTTGGTAAGTCCTCTCACCTTGGTAAGTCCTCTCACCCTGGTAAGTCCTCTCACCTTGGTAAGTCCTCTCACCCTGGTAAGTCCTCTCACCTTGGTAAGTCCTCTCACCCTGGTAAGTCCTCTCAACTTGGTAAGTCCTATCACCTTGGTAAGTCCTCTCACCTTGGTAAGTCCTCTCAACTTGGTAAGTCCTCTCACCCTGGTAAGTCCTCTCAACTTGGTAAGTCCTCTCACCTTGGTAAGTCCTCTCAACTTGGTAAGTCCTCTCACCTTGGTAAGTCCTCTCAACTTGGTAAGTCCTCTCAACTTGGTAAGTCCTCTCACCCTGGTAAGTCCTCTCAACTTGGTAAGTCCTCTCACCTTGGTAAGTCCTCTCAACTTGGTAAGTCCTCTCACCTTGGTAAGTCCTCTCACCTTGGTAAGTCCTCTCAACTTGGTAAGTTCTCTCACCTTGGTAAGTCCTCTCACCTTGGTAAGTCCTCTCACCTTGGTAAGTCCTCTCACCTTGGTAAGTCCTCTCACCTTGGTAAGTCCTCTCACCCTGGTAAGTCCTCTCAAATTGACTTTGGTTTTGAGTGAATTGTTGAATGAAAGTTTGAATGTTGTTTCCCACAATCCCGAGGAATACAAAATACAAATACAAGTATGTATAAAAATATGTATATACACAGATATACACGGATCATTTCTCACTTTCCTCTCCCTCTGTTACGCCCCCCCCCCCCCCCCCTCTGATGGCCTGTCTGTCTGATATGAAGCCGCTCAATGATCAGAGGAGGAAATCAGACGCATTCATGTGATGGGATTAGAGGGGGGGGGACTCACTTCCCCTGACTGGATTAACCCTTCCTGCTCCCCCATCATCACTCACATGCATCTAAATACAACCTGCCTACATTCAGATATGCAGAGCTGCAATGATTAGGTCATTTATAAGAAAGTATTCACTTTTTGGATAATAATTGCCCTTTTTTCTGCACAAAAAAGGTGGAAAATGCAGTTTTTAGCCTCTCAAATATGGAGATTTCCATATATTGGTTTATAGTATACACATTATAGAGAGAATATCTTTTGGTTTTGGACTGACAAGACATTTAAAGACATCACCTTGGACTTTTTATATAATATATAATAAAATAATCTCCTTTTTTGATAATAATTGTCTTTTGTTGTGCGGAAAAGTTGGAACATTTGAAGATTTTCTATTTTTTCTTGGTTTTATACAAATAATAGAGAGAATGTCTTTTGGTTTTGGACTGACAAGACATTTAAAGACATCAGCTTGGACTTTCTTTATAATATATAATCACCTTTTTTGATAATAAATGTCATTTCTATTGCTCAAAAAGGGGGAAAATGTGGAGATCTTACCCTTTTTCTTGTTTTTATACACATACTAGAGAGAATATCTTTTGGTTTTTGGACTGATAAGACATTTAAAGAAATCACCTTGGACTTTTTTAATAATATAAAATACAATAATAACCTTTTAGTGATAATAAATGTTTTTAAGGCACAAAAATGCAGTCTTTAGCAATGATTAGTCGATCAATGGAAAATGTGCAGTTAATTTTCTGACATTTTATCTAAGTGTGTGTGCGTGTGCGTGTGCGTGTGTGTGCGTGTGCGTGTGTGTGTGTGTTTTCTGACATTGTACAGACCATACGTTTCTCTGAGAAGCGGCAGATTGTGACAGCCTCATTCATGTGTCAAAATGTGAATATAAGCCATATTCACATTTATTTACGTAACCACTATAACCTTTTTTAAATCCAGGCTGAATATTTTTCTCTGTTTGCTGCTTTTATAATAAATCAAGTAACTGTTCCTATATAACACTGAACCAACTGTTACTTGTATTACTGTCATTTATCCCTTTCTTATTCTGTTTGAGCCTTTTTAATTGTATTTTCTTGGCTTACTGTATTTAAATGCCAGTTCATAATTATTTCTACTCTGCTTTTAGTAGAGCACTTTGAATTGCCTTGTGTTGCAATGTGCAAAACCTGAAGCTCTTTGACACATTAATAGTCATTTAAGTCATTAATGTAACACTTTCACTGACACCGTGATGTAGAAAATAAATCCGAAACACCTCCAACACTTTTTTTTAAGCGTTTTCGAACCACATCTTAAGCAAACTTTCAGAATAAAAGCCTCTGTGTGTCGAACACTGATTCATGGATTCACTGGAGCTTTGTGTAGTGTTCGTGTGTGTGAACAGGCCATGAGTGTGTGTGTGTGTGTGTGTGTGTGTGTGTGTGTTTTTGTTGCACTCACCATGAAATGAGGCTGGGTCAGTATCCGTCTGAGTTCTTTAGCTTCGTGGTTCTCAGGGTAGCAGGAGATCTCTTCCAGTACCTGCAGATCCAAAGAAAAAACACCCCGGAAAAAAGTTTGGTTTTCTTCTTCTTTACGTCCAAATCACACACACACACTTTGTTCTGCACCCTGCTGTACCTGCTGCACCTCAGACAGAGTGTGGACAGTGACCAAACACACACACACACACACACCCTCAAAGAAAACACCGCCCCCATTTCCTCCACAGCCAATGTGAGACTGACTTCGGACACTGGTCAAATCCCTCCAGCTATGTTGCGCCTGAATGCTGAATGTGGCATTGTAGAGGTGAGGCCTGTGTGTGTGTGTGTGTGTGTGTGTGTGTGTGTGTGTGTGTGTGCGTGCGTGCGTGCGTGCGTGCGTACGTACTTAAACCCGCATTGTGGAGTGATGTACTTCCTTAAACAGTGCTGTTTATACTTATTACTTGAGTAAAAGTAGCAACACTTAATTGTAATACAAATACTTGAGTAGGAGTACAAGTATTGGCATCAAAATATACTTAAAGTGGACCTATCATGCTATATTTGAATAATATAGTGTAGGACCATACCTATGTAAGGCATATTTATACTTTTTTTTTTCAAAATACCAAACAGATCATGCATTTTAGCCATGCCTCATTTTGCTCAATTTGAAAAATGTTAGCTCTGTTTTAGCAAGGGCTGATTCAGTGAGAACAGCACCACCTACAGGCCTGGCATATGTACTACAGCGTCTCCAGCGCTTTCGAACGGCAATGGCCGTGGCTGTCTCCTCCTGATTGGTGGAGTTGGCCCAATAGCCGTAGCGCCACCGTCCTGACGTCAGGACAGTGTTCAAATCTGGATCAGTTTTTATCAGATCCGTTGCAGCCCCTTTTTTAGAGATTTGGGTATGGAGGAAAATAGAGAGGGTTGTGTTTTCTGACACTTGGTGAGTTCCCTGGAACACCGGGGACACATATTCATGTATCAAAGACGTACACAAGTGCATTTTGCATGATAGGTCCCCTTTAAAGAACCAAAAGTAAAAGTGCTGGTTTTGCAGATTGGCCCATTTCAGAATCATATATATTAAAGGAGCCATTTTCAGGTTATATATTAATATTTTGTGCCTCTATTAACAGTTTATATACATTTGACAAGCATGAGATATGCCGAAATACTCAAAGCTGTACGACGTTTATTTCATTAGATCACTCTACAGGAAAAAGAAAACCCCAAATAGCCTATTAGGCCCTCTTTAATGTTAGTTTATCACACCTCCTCCTCCCTAATAACACTCTGCTTCTACTCGTTAGTATCCTGATGTGTGAGATCTTACATATTCCAGGTGTTTCAAAGCGTCTGTGGCTTCGTCCTGAGGAGGAAGACACACAGAGTGACGCCCGTTAATCACTTTAGATTCATTTAGTATCTGCAGAAAGACCAGGTTACTGCAGCCCTCAGGAAAAGATTAGTTTCAGCTGATTAGTTTCAGCTTGAGTAAAGTTTGAAGAGTGGACAGGAAGCTGCGATCTGATTGTTTCGGAGAGTTTTAGTGTCAGAGTGAAGCAGAGGAAGAGGAAGAGAAACTAAGATTAAATGATTAATTAGTTTGAAGTGGAACTGTGTCGGTTAGCTGGCCGGCTCTGTTGTGATTGGTCAACCGCTTAGAGATGTCCCGCCCCTTAGCCTATCACGTAGAATGAGTTGGAGCGCTAGCCAATAGGAGTGTGTTTGCTAGTGAAGTTGGTAGGTTAGGAAGTTAAGTGTGTTTTGATGCAAAGAATTACATTGCTGGAAAATGTATTATAATAAAAGACAGAGAACATCAAACAAGTCCAACACACACACACACACACACACACACACACACACACACACACACACACACACACACACACACACACACACACACACACACACACACACACACACACACACACACACACACACACACACACACACACACACACACACACACACACACACACACACACACACACACACACACACACACACACACACACACACACACACACACACACACACACACACACACACACACACACACACACACACACACACACACACACACACCTTCTTAAGTACCAGCCTTGCATCCTGCACATAAACCCTAACTAGCAATGAGTGTGTGCGTGTGTGTGTGTGTGTGTGCGTGTGTGTGTGTGTATGTGTGTGTGTGTGTGTGTGTGTGTGTGAATTCATCACAGCGAGGGTCAGACCCCTGAGACCATAATGCACCTCTCTGTGGAGAAAGCACTAATAACCACAAACACACTGTTGATGTGTGTGTGCGTGTGTGTGCGTGCGTGTGTGTGTGTGTGTGTGTGTGTGTGCGTGTGTGTGTGTGTGTGTGTGTGTGTGTGTGTGTAGCAGCTTCTCTAATGAGGAAGGTGAAACAGAAGCCAGATGTATTTATGTTTTAACAGTCTGTTTACAAAACAGAAGTTCAAGTTAAATGGCAGTAACTATTATTGTATTTAAATATTTGAGATACTGTATACTTTATATACTCTGAAGCATCACTAAATACTGCAGTACTCACTACCCTCTCTGTACATGATATAGTATATTAGTATTTGCACTTCTTCAGATGCATTGAATTGGCTCGTACCTGCACACAGACAACACACGTTCATCCATCTATCGACCTCTTAGGGACCAGAGCTGCACATATAACTGAATATATATCAAAATAATAATATAGACAAGTCCAATCTTCAAATGGCAGGATGCACAATATTTATTAAAGGGTAAATATGTCTTAAAATACCATTTTAAATAAGTATTGTGGAGCTACAGGGACTCCTTGTTTGATTCGCCTACATTTGAATTATTTGTCAGAATCAATGCAATAAGTTATGTTTTTACAAGTAAATCGTGCAGCCCGAAAATGAAAAAAGAGTATTCGAGTATTTCTCATTTATCTGAGAGCGTCTTCACACAAACAGGAAGTAAGAAGCTGTGAGGAGAGAGAGCTTCAGAGAGCGATTCATATGAATAATGAAACAGAAGTGAGAGGTTACAGAGGGAAGCAGCGACGAGAGAGAGTGTGTTATCTGCACAGAGTATTACATCCATCACACACACATCACATGAGGAAGAACAGGACACACACTCGTGTTAATGTGTGCGAATCAGGGTGAATGTGTTTTATTACATTCAAGCTTTAATACATTTCTTTTGAGGTTGAAATATTTTGTTTTAATGATTTACTTAATTTATTGATCAATTAACGGAACTCAAAATACAATTCTAACACATTTTTTTATGTGCAGTATAAATAATAAGAAACATAAAAACATGTGTGTGTGTGTGTGTGTGTGTGTGTGTGTGTGTGTGTGTGTGTGTGTGTGTGTGTGTGTGTGTGTGTGTGTGTGTGTGTGTGTGTGTGAGTATAAGTGTGAGTGTAAGTATGTGTGTGTCAGTGTGTGTGTGTGTGATTGTGTGTGTGAGCGTGTAAGTGTGTGTGTGAGTGTTTTTAGATGTGCATGTGTGTGAGCGTGTGTCTGTGTGTGAGAGCGTGTGTGTGTGAGCGTGCAAGTGTGTGTGATGTGTGTGTGTGTGTGATGTGTGAGTGCATGTGAGTGTGTGAGTGTGTGTGTGTGTGTGTGTGCGTGTGAGTGTGTGAGCGTGTGTGTGAGTGAGTGTGTGTGTGAGAGTGTGAGTGAGTGAGTGTTTGTGTGTGTGTGTGTGTGTGTGTGTGAGCGTGTGTGTGTGAGAGTGTGTGTGAGAGTGTGAGTGAGCGAGTGTGTGTGTGTGTGCGTGTGCGTGTGCGTGTGCGTGTGTGTGTGTGTGTGAGCGTGAGCGAGTGAGTGTGTGTGTGTGTTTGTGTGTGTGTGTGTGTGTGTGTGTGTGTGTGTGAGCGTGAGCGTGAGCGAGTGAGTGTGTGTGTACCTCTTTGGCTCTCTGCACAGCATCACTAGGAGCGTTTCTGATCTGCGGAGACGACTTGGTGTTGATCTTATCGTAGAGCTGAAACAAAAAGAGAAGAAATCATTAATCAATCAATCAGTGAGAGAACCAATCAGTGATTAGGAGGTCAACATGATCAAACAGCTGATCGTCAACACTAGATAAAATGCGGCCTGCGGACCATCTTGAATCGGCCCTCAGCTAATTCAAAAAGTACAATGGAATACGGCCCATACCTGAAACTTCTGCTTGTCTTGTACTTCTTAAATATAAATGTAAACATATATTACACAGTAGTATTCACGTGTTGATAAGACCTTCCTATTTCCTCTTATTATAATCACTCTGAGGCTTCTGTTTTAAGGGATGAGCTGCCAACACTCAAAAGCATAATTTACCTGCATTGGATTGATTTGAGTAACTTATAACTGAACTTATGAGGCAGTAAACTTCTAGTGAGCGGCCCTTCGTATATATATTTCTGTATGTGGCCCTCTGTGAAAAAGGTTTGGACCCCCCTGGACTAAAGGAAAAGAAATATAGGAAACCTGTTCATTGTTATTTTGATATAGGAATGAAATGCACAAACAGGGATGTGTGTCTGGACTTGGATCATTTGCTAACTGGTGCCTCAGCAGCAGTTTTACTTTCAGTGAATTATCTGTTTCATTTCTATATGATTTTGCTCGCTACATCTACAACAGGGATTTTAGAACCCTGCAGACCGTTTACATCAGGGGGGTCAAACTCAAGGCCCGGGGGCCAAATCCGGCCCGTGACTTCATGTCATGTGGCCCCACAAGAGCTTGCAAAGAATATAATATGTTTATTATACGGTTACATGCTGATTTACAGAAGCATGTTGCCCATAAACTACATGTCCCACAATGCATCTCAGATTTGACTTTTTTTCTTCTAAATATGCATTTTTTCTTAGAATTGTTTTTGTAAATGTTACTTTTTTTGAAATGTTAGTTTATTTTTTTCAAATTTCACTTCTTTTAAAAAACAAATTCACTTATTTTTTGATTTTGACTTTTTTTTCCAGAATTTTGCTTTTCTTTTTAAATCATTTTGTGACATTCTCACTGAAGAGACTTGCAATTATTTGCCCTAGACTTCTGCTTTCAGACGTAGTTATTTATGAAGTTATTACCCTATCCCATAATAATCCAATGCAGAGGCAATCATGTAATATAATACATTATTTTATATATATATGATATATATATATATGTATTTTTATGTAGTCTTAAAGTTACAACCGGCCCTTTGAGTGCAGCCATAATGCTAATGTGGCCCGTGATGAAATTGAGTTTGACCCCCCTGGTTTACATGCACAGAAACATTGACTACAGCGAAGGGAACACTCCAGAAAGACTAATAGGCCTCTTTAAGAATTCAGTTTTCGGCATCAGAGGCACATTTCTTCACACGATGAAATAAACGTGTTTCCTGTAAACACTGTTGTGTGGGAGAAACCACGTCTATATTTAGGAACAGCCTGGTTACACTTCTGGTGTTTTTCAAGTGAAATGGGTTAAAAACAAAGCAGTTATCCTCATTTATACTCCGCTCTTTCTGTCTTTATTTGGTTTGGTTTGTCTTCAGAGATTTTAAAACTATCTTTTATTCTTCTTGACGTTAAACTGTTAACAAGAAGGAGCTGTTTCTGCTCTCTGGGACGAACAGACAGACTCTGTTTACTGAGTCCCAGCTGACTAATAAACTGACAGAGTGTGTGTGTGCGCTGAGTCACAGACGAGGAGTGTGTGTGTGTATGTGTGTTTGTGTGTGTGTGTGTGAGAGAGATTTGATGTTTGCAGACAAAAGGGCCCTGAATCACTGACGGCAGCTGGAGGGGAGACGAAAGGAGAATAAAACACTCCTCTAAAAATGTTTTCATATCTAAGATACAAGCAGGAGATGTTTGATGAGCAATTTGACATCACACACACACACACACACACACACACACACACACACACACACACACACACACACACACACACACACACACACACACACACACACACACACACACACACCACACACACACACACACACACACACACACAACACACACACACACACACACACACACACACACACACACACACACACACACACACACACACACACACACACACACACACACACACACACACACACACACACACACACACACGTCACATTCGTATAATATAACATAATCCAATCCATTTTATTTCTATAGCACATTTAAAAACAACAGAGTTGAACAAAGTGCTGAACATCTGACCTGGAGGAGCAAGTCTAACCTGGAGGGGCAAGTCTAACCTGGAGGGGCAAGTCTGACCTGGAGGAGCAAGTCTGACCTGGAGGGGCAAGTCTGACCTGGAGGGGCAAGTCTGACCTGGAGGGGCAAGTCTAACCTGGAGGAGCAAGTCTAACCTGGAGGGGCAAGTCTAACCTGGAGGGGCAAGTCTAACCTGGAGGGGCAAGTCTGACCTGGAGGAGCAAGTCTGACCTGGAGGGGCAAGTCTGACCTGGAGGGGCAAGTCTGACCTGGAGGGGCAAGTCTGACCTGGAGGAGCAATTTGTTCCATAACTTTGGAGCTGCAACAGCAAAGGCTCCGTCTCCTCGCTGCCACGACCAGAAGGAGTCTGTCAGCCGACCTCAGTGACCGTGTGGGTGTGTATGGGTTTAAAAGATCTGCCAGGTACGCTGGGGCTAAACCGTTTAGGGCCTTGTATGCGAACAGTAACATTTTAAATTGTATTCTTAAACTGACTGGTAGCCAATGTAACGAGGCGATTACAGGCGTAATATGTTCACGCCTGCCTGTCCTTGTAAGGAGGCGTGCAGCAGCATTCTGGACCAGCTGGAGGCGAGACAGGGAAGCCTTGCTTACTCCAAAGTACAGAGCGTTGCAGTAATCCAGTTTAGTGGATATAAAACAATGTATTACTTTCTCAAAGTCATTCAAAGAAAGGAAAGGCTTGACCTTTGCTAAAAGTCTTAGCTGAAAGAAGCTGCATTTGACCACAGAATTGATCTGTTTGTCTAGTTTAAAATCACGATCAATAAGAGACACGTTTAGCACCACATTAAGTCAGAAAACACATTTTATAGGGGGATTCACTTAAATCAAAACCCAGCTTCATCACCGTCTCCTGGGAAAGACCAATGACAAAGTTTGCATCTCCACGCCCTCCATGAACAAACTGAGAAACAGACACAACACACACCTCAGGAAACACTCATAAGAATACCAAAATAAAGCCTGAGGGCTGAATCGTACCACAGAGTGTGTGTGTGTGTGTGTGTGTGTGTGTGTGTGTGTGTGTGTCGTCCGTCATTGAGCACACACACACATATTTACTGCTCTCTTCTTCTGCGACTTTCAGAGGACGCAACGTCAACATCTTTCTGCTTTTGTTGACGGTTAAACAAAGTGACCTCTAAGGGCTTTTATTCTGAAAAACTACAATATTCTGCAGACAACTGAACAAACTATGAACAAATACTGCGATATGTAGAATTAGGAAGGCACGGAGACAATATATCAGCGGTGCAAATCACAAAATAAGGGCTGCAGGAATTGATATTTTGTAGATTTTGATAACATGTTGATTTACTGTGCAGCTCTAATAGAAACCAACAATTAAAACAAGCAGCTCTTTCTCTCAATGAGGACACGATGTCTTCACTTCCTGATAGTGACACGTACATTTAGACTTCTCCTTCAGGATCACTTCTGAAACTAGCACAACAACAACAAGACAAAATGCACTTGACTGCAGCGCCTCATTACACATGTGGAACGGGGAAAACACACACACGGGAAAAAAGACTTCAAATCAGCTCGAGGCAATTTTAGAAATCCTGCAAACACTTCAGAGAGAAAGAAACTCACCCGCTTTGTCAGGAGAACGCTGCGGGAACTATTTATCTAACACACCAAGGTCCATGAGATGTTTCAGCAGTGTGGTGGCTGCACACACACACACACACACACACACACACACACACTGACGGAGGCTGAATAACACTGAAGGCCCGACAATACACACCATTGTTTCCTTCACTGCTCCCTCTGTCCTTCCTCACACTCCCCCTCCTCTAAAAGAGTCAAAGTGAGGGCTGAAAGGGAGACATCTGCAGCTCCCACTGACACACACACGCGTACAGACACACACACACGCGTACAGAGACAGACACACACATACACACGTACAGACACACACGCGTACAGAGACAGACACACACGCGCGTACACACACAGACACACGTACAGAGACAGACACAGACACGCGTACAGAGACACGCGTACAGAGACACACACGCGCGCGCATACAGAGAGACACACGCGCGCGCGTACAGAGACACACACACACACGCGCGTGCAGAGAGACACACACGCGCACACACACACACACACACACACACACACACACACACACACACACACACACACACACACACACACACACACACACACACACACACACACACACACACACACACACACACACACACACACACACACACACACACACACACACACACACACACACACACACACACACACACACACACACACACACACACACACACACACACACACACACACACACACACACACACACACACACACACACACACACACACACACATCCCTAGTAGTCTCTTAATTGTTATTCACTAACTATATTAACTAGCTTATTGGAACTTTTTAAAGTAGTCAAATATGTGCAGACGTTTATCCACAGATATCTCAACCTTTAACATTATATCATTTACTTTGATTTATCAAAGGAAGATTTTCAAGTACACTGTGAGCACAAAGTGACATGCTGACCCCCCTTGATGATGTTCAGTCAGCACCAACTTCCTTAGATGCTAATAGTTTTCATTGTCTTTGCAATGAGGGGTATTTGCATAGATGGAGGCCAAATATGCACCACATTTAATTTAAATAGCACAGAGCAACGAAGCAGAACGCTGATTAAAGCGCCTGTCTTCAGTTAGCATGAGCTCTCTAAAGATGCTAATCATTCTTATTTTGTTTTGCATAGTAAGAGGACAAAATATGCAAAATATTTCTGCAGAATTATGAATTTAAATGTATGCAAAGTGAGCGAAGCTAGGGCTGCTTTGCTTTTTGCACGTGCTTTGGGTAATACACTTTATTATATCTGCAAAGAACAAATAAAAGGTGCTTATTATCACTCCTCATCAGCAACACAACATGTATGTAATGGTTGCACATTTCTCAGAGACAGAGATACATATCAAATACGTTTGTCCGAATATTTGGGGTTAGGTTATTGCCATTTTCCAGAATGCATTGTTATAATCATCTGATTTCCTGATCCCTCTGATTTACATGACATCATTGTTGGATACACCTCTTGCAGATTCTCACATCCTGTCAAAAACATCCTCTGTTTATTTCCCAAAATTGCAGAGAAAGAAACAGAAATCAGAGAAAATGCAACACTTCCAGTGTCAGACACACTGAGTAATAATATCAAATGTTGTCTGGGATTTTGTTGATATGGTGACGCAGTAATCAGTAAAGGTCCCTGCTTATATTCTGCTGTAAACACGCGAGTCATTTAACAACAAAACAACAACAACATGACCTTTCTAGATTGCCTCCAGAGTGCGTGCAGGTGGGAGGAAGATATTTGTGTCTGATATTAATCATGCAGAGCCTCGGCCACGTGAAGTGTTGACAGTTTTTGTTAACTCATGCAGTCTGATGGAAACTCTACAGGCTAAACATGGTTAATATTATGCTAGAAATCCTCCCCAGGTTTGAATTTAACGCTATCATTTCACTTTGTAACAAGGCTGCAAAACTGGAGCACACACACAGACGTACAGACACACACACACGTACGTACAGAGACACACACGTACAGAGACACACACACTCACACGTACGTACAGAGACACACACGTACAGAGACACACATACTCACACACGTACGTACAGAGACACACACGTACAGAGACACACACACACACACACACGTACGTACAGAGACACACACGTACAGAGACACACACACTCACACACGTACGTACAGAGACACACACACACACACGTACGTACAGAGACACACGTAAAGAGAGACACACACACACACGTACGTACAGAGACACACACACACACACGTACGTACAGAGACACACGTAAAGAGAGACACACTCACACACGTACGTACAGAGACACACACACACACACGTACGTACAGAGACACACGTAAAGAGAGACACACACACACACGTACGTACAGAGACACACACACACACACGTACGTACAGAGACACACGTAAAGAGAGACACACACACACACGTACGTACAGAGACACACACACACACACGTACGTACAGAGACACACACACACACACGTACGTACAGAGACACACGTAAAGAGAGACACACTCACACACGTACGTACAGAGACACACACACACACACGTACGTACAGAGACACACGTAAAGAGAGACACACACACACACGTACGTACAGAGACACACACACGTACATACAGAGACACACACACACACACGTACGTACAGAGACACACACACATACGTACAGAGACACACGTAAAGAGAGACACACACACACACGTACAGAGACACACACACGTACGTACAGAGACACACACACGTACGTACAGAGACACACACACGTACGTACAGAGACACACGTAAAGAGAGACACACACACGTACGTACAGAGACACACGTAAAGAGAGACACACACACGTACGTACAGAGACACACGTACGTACAGAGACACACGCACGTACAGAGACACACGTAAAGAGAGACACACACACGTACGTACAGAGACACACGTAAAGAGAGACACACACACGTACGTACAGAGACACACGTACGTACAGAGACACACGCACGTACAGAGACACACGTACGTACAGAGACACACGCACGTACAGAGACACACGTAAAGAGAGACACACACACGTACGTACAGAGACACACGTACGTACAGAGACACACGCACGTACAGAGACACACGCACGTACAGAGACACACGCACGTACAGAGACACACGCACACACACACACACACACACACACACACTTTAAGAGAGGGGGTTTATTGATTTTATTCAGAGGACTTCAGTCTTTGACTGTTTGGTATGCGGAGAGGAAGCAGCAGATGTGTACTGAACAACAGAGGGAGAGGAGAGGAGAGTTTCTCAGGCAGGAGTGTAAGATAAGATAAGAAGTACTTGATTGATCCTGATTTGGGAAATATTTGCGTTGCAGCAGCTTCAAAAACAAGGCATTGCAAATAAGAGAAATGAAAAGAGTATAATCACTTCTAAAATGGAAACATCTCAAAATAGAAAATAACAGTAGAAAATATACATGTTGAAACACCAATTTACAGTAAACTAAATAAAGGATATTATATACATTAAGTGTGTGAGGAATGGAATATTAAATATAAAATGTTGCACAAACTGTAGGCTTTTTGAAGCTTTACTGACTCCACAACAAGCCAAACATCACATGTCCAAATAAAATACAAATAAAGGTGTATTTATATTGTTCACTTACGTCGAGCAGTGTGTGTAGATGCTGGTCCTGGAACACACTGTGCAGGAAATCTAGATCCTTCTCACTGCAGTCTGTCAGAGCGTGGATCTCCTCTAGACTGTCCAGCACCTGAGAGACAGCGCCTACAACACACACGCACGTACAGAGACACACACGCACACACACGTACAGAGACACACACACACACATACACACACACACACACACACACACACACACACACACACACACTATGATCAACTGTTTTCCTCTGATATGAAAGCAAAAACTCTTATTAAGCGTGACTTTTTAAAGCAGTGATCCATCAGTCACCGAAGGCTCTCCGAACGCATTTGTTAGGAGCATGCACATACACTGAAACATGTTCTCAATCAAGTTAAAGCTGCTAAATCACAGATAAAAGCATCATCACAACACACAGGGAACTGGGATACCTACGTTCTGCTGCTAGCATTCCTAGCACGTGGGAAGCATTAATAGAAACAGACAAACACAATTGCAAATGAACACCATGTTATATATATATATTTATATATATTATACAGTATATACGGTGTGTATACACGGTGGGAAATAGAAATGTGACTGAAAGTACTGTCAACATACAAGTTCTGCAACAGGACGACCACATTTAGAGTGTAGACACTTTGCTTTTAGAGCATCTATCATCTGTCCTAACGAGCAGGGCTGTAACAGTTTATACTCATTTCATCTGCCGGAAAATGTTACCAATAGTTTCCAGTTGACTGCTGGGATAACCTGCTATTGAGTTGCATTCTGGGAACTCTGGATCCCACGTTGGGATGGAAAATGTGGTATTTTTCATCTGAGATCATAATACATAAATTCATTTAAGAAATCAAAACGTAACAAAAGGGTTTTTATGAGAAACGTGCATTTTCCATTTCTCCTAAATTAAAATCTTTAAATGTGATTTCCTGAGGCCTCATCAAGATGCTAATCGACTGTCGTAAATGATATCATACAGTCTCTTAGTATTTTTAAGAACATGGCGGCTAAGGGTCTGTTTTTATACGGTGCCAATTCACTTATTTAATATTCACGGATTCCATTACGTCTTGTGATTTCAAGCGTCTTTCAAAGAGCTCACAACTCACAACACAAGAAACTGCATTTCCCCTTGAAATGTTAGGAGGTGGTAGATTAGGGGTTACCTATTACCTTGAATATTCTAAATTGTATGCATTAAAGGGGCCGTGGTAAGCTCATTTATTGGGATTTTAGCCTCTGCAGACCATTAACATGCACACACACTACAGAAGAGTCTAAGTCTTATATGATCAAGAAGCCTGGGACTTATTACCAACACCTTTTCTGTATCTGCTGCACATAAAGCCTTTGTATTTAATGCAGAAATGTTTGAAATGTTTCTTGTTTTTCAAAAAATAATTCCCTGTAGCTGCCGGAGGGTGAAGCGTTCCCTGTGTGTGTGTGTGTGTGTGTGTGTGTGTGTGTGTGTGTGTTCAATAACAACACAAATAACAACAGATCTGAGAGCGTTTGTTTCCCCGCTGAACACAAACTCTCACCGAACCGTGACTCCTGCGCTCTGTTACATCCCCAATAATGAGAGGAAGTGTGTGTGTGTGTGTGTGTGTGTGTGTGTGTGTAGGGTTGGTCTGTGGATGTGGGGCATTAAACAGCATCTATGATAAAGTTTGTGTTATTAAGAGAAGCAGAAGAAGGAAGTTTAATTGAAGATGTGTGAAAGATGAATACAAATAAGTCTGTGTGTGTGTGTGTGCGTGTGCGTGCGTGTGCGTGTGTGTGTGTGTGCGTGTGTGTGTGTGTGTACCTGAGGAGGTGGGGTCTTCGGAGAAGTCGTGCATGTCCTCGGGGGGGTCTCCGTAGAAAGAGTTGAATTTGTGTGAGGTAACTGCAGCCAGAACAGCTCCCTGAGACACAAACACACACCTTTAATCACACGTTGAAACATGGGAGAGTGTGTGTGTGTGTGTATATATGTACATGTGTATTAATGCATGTGTGCGTTGGTGTATTTGTGTGTGTAGATGTGTGTGTGTGCCTGTATGTTCTCGTTAGTCTTAATGTAAGTGTATATGTGTGTGTGTGGTGTATCACTGTATGTTTTGAGTATTACAGTATGTGTTTGTTTTAGTGTTTATGTGTGTATTAAGATGTGTGTGTGTGAGTATCAGTGAATATGTGAACTTATATATGTGTGTGTGTTTTGTCTGTAGATTTGTATGTGGGTGTGATGTGTGTATAGGGTGTATTAGTTAATGTGTTTATGTGTGTGTAGATGCATCTGCGTATTAGTGTTAATGTGTGTGTGTGTGTGTGTGTGTGTGTGTGTGTGTGTGTGTGTGTGTGTGTGTGTGTGTGTGTGTGTGTGTGTGTGTGTGTGTGTGTGTGTGTGTGTGTGTGTGTGTGTGTGTCTGTGTCTGTGTGAGTGTATGTGTGTATGTGTGTGTGTCTGTGTGTCTGTGTGTGTGTGTGTGTGTGTGTGTGTTCAATAACAACACAAATAACAACAGATCTGAGAGCGTTTGTTTCCCCGCTGAACACAAACTCTCACCGAACCGTGACTCCTGCGCTCTGTTACATCCCCAATAATGAGAGGAAGTGTGTGTGTGTGTGTGTGTGTGTGTGTGTGTGTGTGTGTGTGTGTGTGTGTGTGTGTGTGTACCTTGAGCTTCCTCCTGGAGTTGAACTTCCTCAGCTGCTCCACGGTCTCTGGGAGGTGGATCTTGTAGGCGTATCGGTCCCTCTCCTTAGAAAAAACACACACTAAATATCTCACACAAGTACACACTTAAAGGGGTAATCCACGGACCAGTATACGTTACGAGTACTACGAGTACTACGAGTACTACGATTTCTCTTGTACATCTTGAGCTTCAGGACTAAGGTTTTAAACTCTTCATTTGAAGTGTGGATGTCATGCTTTCAAGGCTAAAGACAGGCTGTAATGAGACCTGATAATAAGTTGCTGGCTCCCACGTTGGAACGATAAATGGGATGTTCTTTATTTGAAATCCTAACAAGCATCAAACATGAGATGGGTGTTCCTGAAATATGCATTTTTAAATCCCCCCAAATGTCCTCAAACGTATTATCAATATTCCTCAAATCCTGAAGCCTCATCGTGAAGCGTCTTGCAGAGTTTTATTTGTTGTTTTTTGTGAAGCACTCTAAGCTGCATAGTTGTACGAAAGGTGCTACATGTGTAAATAAGGTTAAAAGTGTCCTAAAGAGGAAGTGTTTTCGCTGCACTCTTCATGCACTTCCACTGAAGTGTCCTCTTCTGACGGCATGGTGCCAACACAGAGGAACAGACCTTAATGTCGGGTTGTTTCTTTGAACTGCACAGTTTTTCATGTCCATGTTTAAAATATCTATTTCTGTGTTGAAATGTGTGATGGAGACGTGGCAGCTGCAGCTGGATCACTGTACTGTAGTCTCAGATCAAGGTCATTGTTTTATTTGACTTTCTATATGGAGCAACTGTCACAGAACCCAATCACCCCTGGGGCAAATAAAGAGCGTTACCTTGAGCCAGGGGTGGTTCAGCGCCTCGTAGACGGTGATCCTCTCGGCCGGGTCGAGCATCAGCATCCTCCGAACCAGATCCTTCGCACTCTCTGAGATCTGAGCCCACTGCCGGGGATTCAACTGGACACACACACACACACACACACACACACACACACACACACACACACACACACACACACACACACACACACACACACACACACACACACACACACACACACACACACACACACACACACACACACACACACACACACACACACACACACACACACACACACACACACACACACACACACACACACACACACACACACACACACACACACACACACACACACACACACACACACACACACACACACACACACACACACACACACACACACACACACACAGCTTCATTTTACAGAGAAACTACAGCAAAAAACGGTATTTAAAACCAGACAGTTTGGGGTAAAATGTTTTATTATTTGCCTCATTTTGGACGAAGTTGGACTATAGTGGGAGTTTGTTTTATGTTTTATGAAAAGCCATGTCTCTTTGCACTATTTGACTTACAGTAAGCATGTATCCAGATACACTTTAAAAGGTCCCCTATTATGCAAAATCCCCTCTTATCCTCTTATGGGATGCTGCAATGATCCGTTTGGTGGTTCAGACAATCAGAGACATGTTCTGTAGATATCTGAGACCTGTGATATATTGTTGGAGAAGAGTAGAATAGGGGATATTTAAGAGCTTAGTTTATAGTACAGGATATTCTTTTAACAGTGCCGTGACTGAGCTGTAGGACATAATGGGAATGAAATGCAAATCCAGTTAAAGTGTGGGCTGATGCTTTTAGGGTTGGGTCTCCAACCACAACATTTAAACTCATAAAACACGTCTGGCTTTCCTTTTGTTGCATGAAGGAGAATTCTTGCTGTAACTCTTTAAGTCTGGTGTTTTATGTGCGTGCATCATCTCAATGTCTCACTCTTTAAACACTGTTGAACTGAAAGCAACATGAGGTTCATTCGGTTCAAATCTTAAGGCCCTTACTCCTCATGACTACATGAAATCATGCATCTGAAAATAGCTTAAAGCTACTGTTGCTACCAGTCTCTAATAATGTTATATCATGTGGTGAAATTGAGACATCTTATTATGCTAATTTGATCTTTTATTGGACATTTTATGACCCAAGTCTTATTTTTTGGTATAGATTTGACTGTCTGTAACTGTTATCTGATACTTTGCTTAACGAGCTACTGCCGGTCATTGCCAGGAAACTCTTGTTAAGAAGATTTTATATTTAAATGAGGCTTTTCCTGGTTAAATACATAAAAAACATATATTTCCTGCAGTTTTTTTGGTTCTCTGTTGCTAGTGTTGTAGTATTCGAGACCAGACTTTTTAAAGGTCTCGGTCTTGTCTCAGTCTCAGACCTATAGGACTCGAGATTTGATGTCAAGACTGGACAAGACCACGGCTGTGGCTGAGGATGTGATTAGGGTTTAATACCAGAATAAATAACAATGATCCGGTACCGGGATTAATAAGAGTTGTAAATGTAAGTGTATTATGTAGTGTTGGATTCACACTAGTCTGGTTCTGGTCTTGATTCAGTCTCGCCCTGACTTGGTCTTGGTCATGACTCGGTTTCGACCTCTTAAAGTCTTGGTAATGACTTTGTTTGTTTGTAGCCTTTATTTAACCAGGTTAAAAAATCCCATTGAGATCAACGATCTCTTTTTCAAGGGAGACCTGGGGTACATTGGTTACACATAAAAACAACAGAAAACAAAAAGGACATCACAACATTGGTCTTGGTCTTGACTTGGTTTCGACCTCTTAAAGTCTTGGTCATGACCAGAGTTGGGTGTAACGCGTTACTGTAATAATATTACTTTTGTCGGTAACGGAGTAGTGTAACGCGTTACTTTTATAATTCAGTAATCACACTACAGTTGCTAACATTGCCCCGACACGCGTTACTTCGTTACTTTTATAAAATCAGTCATAATCACACTGACAGACAAGAGGGGTTTCCGCCGCAGGTTTATATGTACGTAATCTGCGCGACTTGCGCGTCCACATCTCCACGTGCAGTGCTGCATAAACATGGCTGAGTCAGCGATAACTTTCGAGGGGTGGAGGTATGCCCATTATTTTGAGTTCGTCCGAAGAATAGACAGGAATGTGACGGTGAGGTGCAAACTGTGTCCAGGCCAGAAGCTGTTATCCACTGCTGCAAACACCACGTCAAACCTCAACAAACACCTGCAAAGAACACATGCTAAGGTGAAGCTAATAGCTAAGGACCCCCGAACCCAGAGTGAGGATGTTGTGAGTGCGCCGCCGCCGACTCCGAAGCAGCACAAATTAGAATTTGGAGGACCGGTAACCAAAGCAGAGATGGGCAAGCTTGTAGCATCCTTCATAGTAGAGGTAATGTTGCCCATTTGCACAGTGGAATCACCATCGCATCGTTCAGAGATATACTGCGCAAAATACAGATAGCAGGAGACAGAGGACAGCCATAGTCAGAGCTATCTGGATCAGTCTTATGCGACAATGGAAACTGAACTAAAGAGAACATTTGAAACTTTGGCAGTCTGCGTGATCTGCCTGTAGGGAGGGGCGGGCCGGCCCTGCGAGTAAAGTAACGAGTAAAGTAACGAGTAAAGTAACTAGTTACTTTATGTAGAGAGTAACGAAGTAGTGTAATATATTACTTTTTTTTTAAAGTAATATGTAATATATTACTTTTTTTTTAGTAACGACCCCATCTCTGGTCATGACTTGGTCTTGGTCTTGACTTAGTCTCAACCTCTTAAAGTCTTAGTCTTGTCTTGGTCTTGTTTCACTCCGGTCTTGGTCATAACTTGTTCTCTGTCCATGTGGTCTTGACTACAGCACTACCTGTTGGCCTCTGACCTTGTATTTTCCTCTGCAGATGACCTCGAACAGCCTCTCCTTGGTGCCGTAGAAAGGCAGGCAGCCAGAGAGCAGGATGAAGCAGATGACTCCGCACCCCCACACGTCCACAGGCTTCCCGTACGGCTCCCTCTTCACCACCTCGGGGGCCATGAAGTGAGGGGTCCCCACCCGACCTGTAGCACAGAGGAGGGGGGATTTAATATTTATAAAAGTCACGTAATCCCAGCGTATTCATATAGAGCAGGGGGGTCAAACTGAGGTGGGAGGTAGTGGAGTACAAATACTTTGTTACTGTACTTAAGTACATTTTTCTGATATCAGTACTTTACTCCACTACTTATTTTTCTGATGACTTTTTACTTTCTACTTCTTACATTTTGAACCCAAATACCTGTACTTTCTACTTCTTACATTTTGAACCCAAATACCTGTACTTTCTACTTCTTACATGTTGAACACAAATACCTGTACTTTCTACTTCTTACATGTTGAACCCAAATACCTGTACTTTCTACTTCTTACATGTTGAACACAAATACCTGTACTTTCTACTTCTTACATGTTGAACACAAATACCTGTACTTTCTACTTCTTACATGTTGAACACAAATACCTGTACTTTCTACTTCTTACATGTTGAACACAAATACCTGTACTTTCTACTTCTTACATGTTGAAACACAAATACCTGTACTTTCTACTTCTTACATGTTGAACACAAATACCTGTACTTTCTACTTCTTACATGTTGAACCCAAATACCTGTACTTTCTACTTCTTACATGTTGAACACAAATACCTGTACTTTCTACTTCTTACATGTTGAACACAAATACCTGTACTTTCTACTTCTTACATGTTGAACACAAATACCTGTACTTTCTACTTCTTACATGTTGAACCCAAATACCTGTACTTTCTACTTCTTACATGTTGAACACAAATACCTGTACTTTCTACTTCTTACATGTTGAACACAAATACCTGTACTTTCTACTTCTTACATGTTGAACACAAATACCTGTACTTTCTACTTCTTACATGTTGAACACAAATACCTGTACTTTCTACTTCTTACATGTTGAACACAAATACCTGTATACTTTCTACTTCTAACATGTTGAACCCAAATACCTGTACTTTCTACTTCTTACATGTTGAACCCAAATACCTGTACTTTCTACTTCTTACATGTTGAACACAAATACCTGTACTTTCTACTTCTCACATTTCCCAAACAGGCTGGTTCCTTTAGTTTGAATGTGTGTTTGGTGGCGTGATCATTATTATTTAGAGTCATTGCGTGCCTATTGATTTGAACACGATCCGTGTATCCATCATTTCCTGGTCTTCTCTAAAGAAGAGGGACCAATGAAAACGTTGTCATGTTGCCGTTGTTCAGCATGGAAACATTCATTAGCTAACAATGACATTATTGTTCTATTAATATAAAGGGAGGTCAGGTACTCTTTAAAACAGCTGCTAGTTATGGGTACTTTTACTGAAGTACATTTCAAAGCCCTCTTTACTTTGACTTGAGTAAAGAAGTTTAGTCAGTACTTCTACTTTTACCAGAGTATTTTTAAACACGAGTATCTGTACTTCTACTTGAGTAAAGGATGTGTGTACTTTTGCCACATCAGCATTATGGTTGCACTCAAAGGGCCGGTTGTAACTTTAAGACTACATAAATATACACACATATATATATAATAATAATGTATTATACGTTATTGACTCTGCATTGGATTATTATCGGATAGGGGAATAACTTCCTAATTAACTACGTCTGAAAGCAGAAGTCTAGGGCAAATCATTTCAAATAATTGCAAGTCTCTTCAGTGTCACAAAATGAGATGCATTGTGGGACATGTAGTTTATGGGCAACGTGCTTCTGTAAAGCGGCATGTAACCGTATAATAAACTCCTTTTATTCTTTGCAAGTGTATCCACAGACAGGTGAAACACACATTGCTGCAAATGCTTCATTTTTATAGTCCCTTAACTCGATTGATTTCCATTGAATTTAAAATAATATTAAGATGAGATAAGAAGCACTTTATTGATCCCAATTTTGGAAATGTTTGCGTTGCAGCAGCATCAAATACATGACATTGCACATAAGAGAAATTAAAAGACTAGAAATAAACAATCCAAAATGTAAACAACTCAATAGAAATAAAATAGCATTAAAAAAAATCAATATACATTTTGAAATACAAATGTATAGTAACAAAATATAAAGCAGAGTATTATATATACATTAAGTGTGTAAGGAATGGAATATTTAATATTAAATTGAACATCAATGTAAAATGTTCCGTGTGAGTTTAAGATTCTTTGCATAGAATTATGAGAGTATTATTTCTTAGCTTTACTTATATTTAGTGTATTTATTGACATTTTAGTGCAGATTTAAGTCTTGCAAACGTCTTCTTAATGTTGCTCTTTCTCCCAACATATTATTATTGCATCTTTAAGTCCTTACAGTATGTGAAGCATTTTGGGATGCATATGTATAGGAAAGGTGTTTGATAAATAAGGTTAAAAGGGTTGCAGTTGGAGAATCAGGAAGTGTTTTTGCTGCACTTGGAGAATATCTGTTCCCTTTGTATGAATGCATTGTTAAAAACCAGAACAGACCTAAAGGTGGATTTCCTTCTCCTTCATAACGTGATTCATATCAAGTTTTAAATCTGAAATGTCATGTTCTGGTTTGTAATGTGCAAAGGGAATTGCATCTGTGTTGCTGAGACCTCAAAGTGACCTCTTTTAGTTTGAATTAATCATCGCAGCTGTAGATTTCTCAAAGGGATACACACATATATATGAAGGTATTTATGTTACTTGTTTCTCTCCTAACTCTGTCCAAAAGGTTTTGATTACTACACTTTTTGGAGTCTGTACTTTAATTTGATTGGTCAATAAAAACAGCAATGTGTTTATGAGGCCTAACCAACACTGGGACTTTTACACACTCAAACTGAGCTTATTCTCACGCCTCTATTTTAATTGTTTAATGAACAAATGTCAGGGTTTGTTGGCCTCAGAGAGAGTTAGCTGCTTTATGAGGCTTCACTGGTGAGTCACACAGAAAAGCCCAGAAGTCACTCCTTAAGCCAGAAACTCTTCATAGGTCAATGCTACCGAATCAAACACTCCCACAACTCGCTGACTATGTCTTACATTTTGTAGAGGATGTACTTTTTAATGTCCTTTATTGTGGGCATGTATGTCCTGTATTTTGAGCCTCTATACTGCATGTTTTAAAGATTTTAATTAACGTTTATTTTAGTTTTTTGCGTGATTCTTAAACATTTTTCAATGGACTAGAGTTAAACAATGTTATATTGGCTAACTCTTGTTAATGTACACTTTCCCTGGTTAATGAAATCATCAAAAACAAAAATGTAATAAGAAAAATGTATATATAAACACAATTAATGTATGTTTGCAGGTGTGTGTACAGATGTGTTTGCAGATGTGTGTGCAGGTGTGTTTGCAGGTGTGTGTACAGATGTGTGTGTGCAGGTGTGTGTCCTGTACCTCCGGCCACCAGCCCAGACTCTCCCAGCTGGATGGCGACTCCGAATCCTCCGAGTTTCACCGGAGCTGAGTTCTCTTGGAGGCGAGCAGCACGCAGTGAGGCTGAGAACCAGAGAGAGGAGGAGGAGAAGAGAGAGAGAGAGAGAGAGAGAGAGAGAGAGAGAGAGAGAGAGAGAGAAGAGAGAAGAGAGAGAGAGAGGAGAGAGAGCGAGAGAGAGAGAGAGAGAGAGAGAGGAGAGAGAGAGAGAGAGATATTGTTTAGTCCCTATTAGAAGACACCCTCAACATGTGGAAAGACACTCCCAAAAAACCACCCAAACCAACGGTACCTCACACACAGGGGGAGGATCCTAGAGAGGATTCACGATTCAGATCTTCAGTCGGTTTTTAGGATATAATTAGCTGATTACATACAAGATTTGCTTCTGAACAAGATGTTTTATCTACATGACAGAAACTGGAAGAAACTACAGGGATTCCTTGAGGAAAAACTAATTGACTTGCAAATTTAATTTAAGCAAAACACGCTTCTAGGGTGAAAAAAAAATCCCACAATGTCACATTTGTACTGAAAGATAGTTTAATGACTAGAACCCTGGGTGAAGCAACTCAACCGTTACTTGACATGTCTTCAAGCTCTTTATTGTTCTCATACTGTCTGTGCTGCAGCACCTCTTTTCACCCTCTGTCTGAAACCAGAGCCCAGTCTGCTCTGATTGGTTAGCTGTCCGGCTCTGTTGTGATTGGTCAACCGCTTAGAGATGTCCCGCCCCCTTAGCCTATCACGTACAATGTGTTGGAGCGCTAGCCAATAGGAGTGTGAGTGTTCTGTAGTGATGTCACTTTGTTCAGGAAGTAAACAAAGGAGTCCACAAACCCCCCCCCCCCCAGGGCTTTTAGCCTTTGCAGACCATTTACATGCACTAACACAGTGGTTCTCAACTGGTGGGTCGCGACCCAAAAGTGGGTCGCGGATCCGTTTCGAGTGGGTCGCGGATGAGTGAGTGAAGAGGAAAAAAAAGTTTACATTTTTTTTATTTTTTTTTAAAACTTTTATTTTGAAGGCCCGTGAAAAACAAATAATGGCAGAAAATATTATTAATATGTCGGGTAGTAATAGATGTATTTATTTTCTTCTCAGAGTGTACCAGAATGTGTAGTTTATATGTTAGTATTTCTAAAAATCTCCTGGGGGAGAATCCCCCCAGACCCCCCTGCTGGGGTTGGGTTTTCAGCATGTGTGCCTTTTTATGTTATATAGTTCAGCTTTGATTCCATCATATCATTAAACCCTTTTAAAAGCATACTTTGGTTCTGTGAAGGGATATAAGGGATATATGCACTGTACTTCACTTTAATTAATATTGTATGCTGAAAAGCGTATATATATTACAGCACTATTTTTTGTTGAATAGATTTGAGTGGTTCAAAATGGTGGGTCGCGATTTATTGACAAAGTAAAAAGTGGGTCCCGAGGCCTGACCAGTTGAGAACCACTGCACTAACATATAGAACACACTACAGTAAAGGAGAAAACCACAAAAGCACAATAGGACCTCTTCAACCAAAAACCAAGTCTCTCTTTAAACTCCTCAAAAATAAATATGACATGTTATCTGAACGAATGAAAGCCAATATAAGGCAAGGCAAGTGTATTTATAGAGCACCTTTCAACACAAGGCAATTCAAAAGGCACATGAATAAAAGTGACAGTGTGAGAAGTGAATAGTTCAATTCAAAGCAGCGGCAAACAGAAAAGTCTTCAGCCTGGATTTCAAAGTAGTCAGAGTTGCAGCATATGTGAAGCATGAGAACTGAACGCTGCTATAAGGTAGATATTCTACTTTCCACCACTGATTGTGTTTTTCGATCACCAGTGGGTGCTCTGTAATCTGCTCAAACCCCTCCCTGTCTTTCTGTCTCAATCTGAATTCGGCAGAAAGAGGCGGGCTGACCACAGCTTTAACTTTCCTCCGTACATAAACCACACGTTGCATTTTAGAAACCGTTTGTATTTCTGTCCTCGGCGCTGCGGGGGAGGTTTGCTCACAGAGAGGAAGTTATATTTGGTGGATGAAACACAGACTTCGTGAACTTTATGAGGACATGTTGGAGAGTTCTTCACATGGATTAAACTCAAGGGGATAAACTGGAGTGAAAGACGGGAAGAAGTGCAAGAAGAAAGAACGTCTTTTTGAAATGGACTTCAATGATTAGGTGAGCACGTCTTTTACAGCAACATGTTTTTATCGTGTTGCTCGGGCTGCAAGATAAGGGCTTCCTGCTGTGAGTTTCTGTTTCTGATGGAATGATTCTGCAGAAATACTTCATGCAACTCATCTGTTTTACATGACTCCAAGATAACATCACATGCAAAGTTATACAGAGTTATCTATGAGGATCTTTGGGTTGGTTTGGTTCTGTGAAGGCTAGTCTATACAGACCTTAGATGGCTTCACCCCCCTTTAAAGTCCTTTTAGCATTGATGTTTTTACGTTTATTCAATGTATAATAATCCATTTCCTTGCCAGGTGTTTTGTTTTACGTAGTCTTTATTTTATTTTAAAATGTATTGGGACTTTGCGGCATGTTGTTTCCTGCACTTTAAATCAATATTTTAATCTTACTTATTTGAAACATAACTGTGTATGTAGTATATTTCTGTTATATCCTCTACCCGTCTTCTCCTACTTGGCTTTGGACTTTCTAAATGTATATTGTTATTATTTGCTTTATTTGCTTGTAAAGCGTCTTTTATTTCTACTATAATAATAATAATAATAATTAAAATAATGCATTATCACGATTTTTATTTAACCTAATAATCATAGTAAATAATGTATTAATAATAATATAATTAAAGTAATACTTTTATAATATTTCATGATAATTGTATTATTATTTTAGAAATATACTAGAATTATTATTATATTTCAATATAATTTAATTCAAATGATTTAACTCATTTTATTTCATTATTAGTATATTATTTCTGTATTGAGCAACTGTCACAAAACCTCAAATAAAGTATTGTACATGTTTTTCTCTTTGTTTAGCTGCACCTTGGCTATTAGACTTAATAGATCAAACGTGTAGTACTTTACTATATTTAGGTAAATTGAGACTAATAAACCAGCACTTAAAAGTAATATGGCTTTGAAGCAAATGTACTTGCAGGATTACGTTGTCTGAGTTTGATCTTCATGGTTTATTGCACTCACTTTAAGTGGCTTAGTATAAAAGTTTCAACACAATGAAATGTACTTAAATGTCTAATTTGAGCTGCACTGTCCCTTTGCTGCTGGAACTCTGTAAATATCCCCCACAATAAAGCATTTCTGTTTCTATATTTTCTAGGAACGACCATCACAGAAGCCACCATGACCACAAACATCTCTTCCCAGACTCCCAACAACGAGTCCTGTGTGGATCCGAAGGCGCTTCAGAGCCCTTTGGCGGTTCTCTACTCTATAATCTTCATCCTGGGACTCGTTGGGAACCTCGTGGCTTTATGGGTCTTCTTCTGCGTTAGCTCCAAGAAGAACTCTGTGCGGGTGTTTCTCATAAACGTTGCGTTCGCTGATCTGCTTCTGGTTGTGTGTTTGCCGTTCAGAATCTTTTATCACAGCCGAGGGAACGAGTGGACGCTTGGACCCACGCTGTGTAAAGTTGTAGGGAATTTCTTCTATATGAACATGTATATAAGCGTCACTTTGCTGGGTCTGATCAGCGTGGATCGGTACCTGAAGATCCACAGAGGCACGGGGGTGCAGTCCCGGCTGAGGTCCACCAGGGGGAGCTGGTTTCTGTGTGCTGGGGTTTGGATCATCGCCTTCACTTTCACCACGGTGTTTCTGGTGTCCAAAAACCACTCTGAGCAGGACAGGTGGGTCACAGAATGCTACTTTCATTTGTATTGGTCCAAGCATCAGAGATGGCAAGAGTGCACACATCCTTTACTCAAGTAGAAGTACACACATCCTTTACTCAAGTAGAAGTACACACATCCTTTACTCAAGTAGAAGTACACACATCCTTTACTCAAGTAGAAGTACACACATCCTTTACTCAAGTAGAAGTACACACATCCTTTACTCAAGTAGAAGTACACACATCCTTTACTCAAGTAGAAGTACACACATCCTTTACTCAAGTAGAAGTACACACATCCTTTACTCAAGTAGAAGTACACACATCCTTTACTCAAGTAGAAGTACACACATCCTTTACTCAAGTTAAAGTACACACATCCTTTACTCAAGTAGAAGTACACACATCCTTTACTCAAGTAGAAGTACACACATCCTTTACTCAAGTAGGAGTACACACATCCTTTACTCAAGTAGAAGTACACACATCCCTTACTCAAGTAGAAGTACACACATCCTTTACTCAAGTAGAACACACATCCCTTTACTCAAGTAGAAGTACACACATCCCTTACTCAAGTAGAAGTACACACATCCTTTACTCAAGTTAAAGTACACACATCCTTCACTCAAGTAGAAGTACAGATACTCGTGTTTAAAAATACTCTGGTGAAAGTAGAAGTACTGACTAAACTTCTTTACTCAAGTAAAAGTAAAGAAGTATGGGCTTTGAAATGTACTTCAGTAAAAAGTACCCATAACTAGCAGCTGTTTTAAAGAGTACCTGATCTCCCTTTATATTAATAGAACAATAATGTCATTGTTAGCTAATGAATGTTTCCATGCTGAACAACGGCAACATGACAACGTATTAAAAAACACATGCAAACTCATCTGTTTTACATGAATCCAAGATATCATCACATGCAAAGAAGTACAGAGTTATCTATGAGGATCTTTGGGTTGGTTTACTACAAGCTTTCTGTGAAGGCTAATCTATACAGACCTTAGATGGCTTCACCCCCCTTTAAAGTCCTTTTAGCATTGATGTTTTTATGTTTATTGAATGTATAATAATCTATTTATTTGCCAGGTGTTTTGTTTTACGTAGTCTTTTTTTTATTTGAAAGTGTATTGGGACTTTGCTGCATGTTGTTTTCTGCCTGTTTGGAAAATGTAAGAAGTAGAAAGTACAGGTATTTGGGTTCAACATGTAAGAAGTAGAAAGTACAGGTATTTGGGTTCAAAATGTAAGAAGTAGAAAGTACAGGTATTTGTGTTCAACATGTAAGAAGTAGAAAGTACAGGTATTTGGGTTCAAAATGTAAGAAGTAGAAAGTACAGGTATTTGGGTTCAAAATGTAAGAAGTAGAAAGTACAGGTATTTGGGTTCAAAATGTAAGAAGTAGAAAGTACAGGTATTTGGGTTCAAAATGTAAGAAGTAGAAAGTACAGGTATTTGAGTTCAACATGTAAGAAGTAGAAAGTCCAGGTATTTGGGTTCAAAATGTAAGAAGTAGAAAGTACAGGTATTTGGGTTCAACATGTAAGAAGTAGAAAGTACAGGTATTTGGGTTCAAAATGTAAGAAGTCAAAGTAAAAAGTCGTCAGAAAAATAAGTCGTGGAGGAAAGTACTGATACCAGAAAAATTTACTTAAGTACAGCAACGAAGTATTTGTACTCCATTCCTTTCCAAGCATTTATGATAAGGGTGAAAAGTTAAAGTGGCCCTATCATGCTATATTTGAATAATATAGTGTAGGACCATACCTAAATAAGGCATATTTATACTTTTTTTTTTCAAAATACCAAACAGATCATGCATTTCAGCCATGCCTCATTTTGCTCAATTTGACAATTTCTAGCTCTGGGCAGATTCAGTGAGAACAGCACCATCTACAGGCCTGGCATATGTACTACAGCGTCTCCAGCGCTTTCAAACGGCAATGGCCGTGGCTGTCTCCTCCTGATTGGTGGAGAGTTGGCCCAATAGCCGTAGCGCCACCGTCCTGACGTCAGGACAGTGTTCAAATCTGGATCAGTTTTTATCAGATCCGTTGCAGCCCCTTTTTTAGAGATTTGGGTATGGAGGAAAATAGAGAGGGTTGTGTTTTCTGACACTTGGTGAGTTCCCTGGAACACCGGGGACACATATTCATGTATAAAAGACGTACAAAAGTGCATTTTGCATGATAGGTCCCCTTTAAGTTTTTTATCGATCCAGTAAAGTTGTGCAGGCTCTTTCACAGCTTCAGTCTTCAGTATAACGTAGAAAATATGTGACCTCATCCCAACTCATTTACCCTCGCATACATACCTAAGAAACTAGGGATAAGGATTTTATAAAAGTGTAAAAAGCACAGACTTAAATGTACCAGCTTCAGTGCGGTCTGCAGATTGGCAACACTATAAACAATTCTTTATCTTGGTCTGTCTTTAAAAAAAAAAACGCTTGGTTGTGAAGCAATTAAGTCAGAGATTGAAGACGCTGATTGGCTGTGGACTCTCCTCTGAAATGCAGTATGTTTTTCAACAAGTTATCAGCCAATAAAAGTAGTTATTCCCAGAGGATTGTTGACATCCACCTGGATTCAGCTTCTTAACCATAGACACATGTATTTCCAAGCATTTGGACTACCTATGTTGTAAATGTAGTATCTTTTCAATTTACACACGACATCTATTGCACGTCTGTCCGTCCTGAGTGTGGTCTGCAGATTGATAACACTATAAAAATATTTTTATCTTGGTCTGTCTTTAAAAAAAAACCTCCTTTTGAAGCAAATAGGTCAGAGATTGAATATGCTGGAAGGCTGGGATATGTTTTCGACAAGTTATCAGCCAATAAAAGTATTTATCCTGACTCATTTTGACCCTGTTTTCTGCCTCCAGATGTTTCCACTACAAGCTCCTTGACCACGCGAAGTGGAAAGCCTACATCAACATCTGCATGCTGGTTCTCTTCTGGCTGGTCTTCGTGTCTCTGGTGGTTTCTTACGCCAAGATCGCCCTCAAACTCCAAAGGATATCAAAGGAGAAACCAGACCTTCCCAACGCCGCCCGATACAAACGCACCGCCAGAAAGTCCTTCTTCATCCTCTTCCTCTTCACCGTCTGCTTCGTCCCATATCACATCGTCCGGGTTTTCTACATAAAAACGCAGATCACAGATACGGCGTGTATCTGGAGGGGCGTGGCAGATAAAGCTAACGAGGTGGCGTTGCTTTTCTCGGCCCTGAACAGCTGCCTGGACCCCGTCATGTACTTCCTGTTGTCTTCGTCTGTGAGGAAGGAGGTTCTGCGCCTGGTGAGCAGCGTGTTCTGTGTGCGAGATGCTAATGGAGTTAGCGGTAGCAGCTCCACGGTGGAGAACGTGAGGTCGGAGAGAGGACAGGCGAACATACACTTAAGCAGCCAATTAAAGGAGGAGACAACCCAGTGATGACGTATTATAGCAGGCCGAGTTAGCATCCAGGGGGCTGCCTCAATACATAAACAAGCTAAAGGTGGCTAATGTTAGGCTATAAAGGAACTACAGCACGGTCACATGACTTCACGTCAACACCGCTAAGCTAAAGGTGGCTAATGTTGGGCTATAGAGGAACTACAGCACGGTCACATGACTTCACGTCACCACCGCTAAGCTAAAGGTGGCTAATGTTGGGCTATAAAGGAACTACAGCACGGTCACATGACTTCACGTCACCACCGCTAAGCTAAAGGAGGCTAATGTTGGGCTATAAAGGAACTACAGCACGGTCACATGACTTCACGTCACCACCGCTAAGCTAAAGGTGGCTAATGTTGGGCGTGATGACGTTTAGTCGTCTCATTGAGACACTTGTTACCAACCGCTGTTTCTAAATCCACCAGGGTGTTATTTACTGAAGTATTTTATGTGGTAGAACAAAACATGTATTTATGTATTACAACAGACCAGGCTAACAACCAAGAAATACAAAAAACCATTGACTTCCAGTAGAGGAAACAGGAATTTCTAAAATGCTGATTAATTTCCGGGTTTTTAGACTCATTCCTGCACCACTTAAAACCTTGTAACAGTCTGTTCTGAACCCCAGCAGCAGTGGCAATAGATGGACTGTAATGCAGCCCGAGTTGCAATATCTTGCCTCCAGAATTTGCAATGCAGGAATTCCTCTTACAAAAGCATCTTGAATTACCGCCGTCTTTATCCAGTGACCAATTGTACCTGTTTAGAAAAAATAGTGCAGCAGCAGCATCAGTTTTTATGTTACGTCATCTTCCAGCAGTTTCTGAAGCATTTTGTAACTTACATCCATAAATAATGTAATATATATACTGCTTTTATTATCCTTTTTGAGTGAATAAACAATATGTATGAGATAAATGAGTCAAACGTGTATAGCTATTCTGTCATTTTGCCCAAAAATGCCATATTTATTGTGTCAAACTGCAAAAAAAATTGAACTCTTTGACGGTGGGGCAATGCTTAATTTTCTCCATATTTAATGGAAATACATCAAAAACTAGTTGAGATATTTCAGTCTGGATTGAAGTAAAGGGACTTTTTCTTGCAGGTAAAGTATATTTCATATTTCCCACGGTGTACATTAGTGGAACAAGACACTATCACCAAGAAAATGATTTTTACGGAATCTGAGATCAAGTACTGCTGGAATAAAAGCAACCGAACCCTGCAGATAATGAGTGTGACGTTTTTCCTTCACACAAATGTGAAAGGAAATAAGTTGCAGACGACTTCAAAGCCTAGACTTTCACGACAAATTACAAAGATCACAAGCTCACAGAAAACCCAGAGGAGCTTTTACTGAGATGAAAGCGTCTGACGTCACAGACAGAAACATAAAAAACACTGTGTAAAAGTCAGGAGCTTCTCTGATATGTAAAGAACATGCTTTCATACTCAGGAGGGTGACTACACGTTGTTTTTATTTACTACGTCATTCTATTTGGTGTCAATCATTATCTACAGTGTGACAGGAGGGAGGAGAATATGCTCCAGAAATAGAACTAGAACAACAGCGCCATCTAGAGGAGGAGCAGGTACTTAGAAATGTGTATATAAGAGTATTTCCACACTGCAGTATTACTTAGTTTGACCTCTGCCTAAATAGAGAAGAGGGTATCTGAGAGGCCTAAAATGTATTCACACATTTAAATACATGTTCAGGTGTATATCAGTATGTAGTGTCTCTACTTTAAAGAGTCCTCTCCTGCTGATGTTCAGGTGTATATCAGTATATAGTGTCTCTACTTTAAAGAGTCCTCTCCTGCTGATGTTCAGGTGTATATCAGTATATAGTGTCTCTACTTTAAAGAGTCCTCTCCTGCTGATGTTCAGGTGTATATCAGTATGTAGTGTCTCTACTTTAAAGAGTCCTCTCCTGCTGATGTTCAGGTGTATATCAGTATGTAGTGTCTCTACTTTAAAGAGTCCTCTCCTGCTGATGTTCAGGTGTATATCAGTATGTAGTGTCTCTATTTTAAAGAGTACTCTCCTGCTGATGTTCAGGTGTATATCAGTACGTAGTGTCTCTACTTTAAAGAGTCCTCTCCTGCTGATGTTCAGGTGTATATCAGTATGTAGTGTCTCTACTTTAAAGAGTCCTCTCCTGCTGATGTTCAGGTGTATATCAGTATGTAGTGTCTCTACTTTAAAGAGTACTCTCCTGCTGATGTTCAGGTGTATATCAGTATGTAGTGTCTCTACTTTAAAGAGTCCTCTCCTGCTGATGTTCAGGTGTATATCAGTATGTAGTGTCTCTACTTTAAAGAGTCCTCTCCTGCTGATGTTCAGGTGTATATCAGTATGTAGTGTCTCTACTTTAAAGAGTCCTCTCCTGCTGATGTTCAGGTGTATATCAGTATGTAGTGTCTCTACTTTAAAGAGTCCTCTCCTGCTGATGTTCAGGTGTATATCAGTATGTAGTGTCTCTACTTTAAAGAGTCCTCTCCTGCTGATGTTCAGGTGTATATCAGTATGTAGTGTCTCTACTTTAAAGAGTCCTCTCCTGCTGATGTTCAGGTGTATATCAGTATGAAGTGTCTCTACTTTAAAGAGTCCTCTCCTGCTGATGTTCAGGTGTATATCAGTATGCAGTGTCTCTACTTTAAAGAGTCCTCTCCTGCTGATGTTCAGGTGTATATCAGTATGTAGTGTCTCTACTTTAAAGAGTCCTCTCCTGCTGATGTTCAGGTGTATATCAGTATGTAGTGTCTCTACTTTAAAGAGTCCTCTCCTGCTGATGTTCAGGTGTATATCAGTATGTAGTGTCTCTACTTTAAAGAGTCCTCTCCTGCTGATGTTCAGGTGTATATCAGTATGTAGTGTCTCTACTTTAAAGAGTCCTCTCCTGCTGATGTCCAGGTGTATATCAGTATGTAGTGTCTCTACTTTAAAGAGTCCTCTCCTGCTGATGTCCAGGTGTATATCAGTATGTAGTGTCTCTACTTTAAAGAGTCCTCTCCTGCTGATGTTCAGGTGTATGTTCGACTGTTGTGATTGGTCAACCGCTTAGAGATGTCCCGCCCCCTTAGCCTATCAAGTACAATGTGATGGAGCGCTATCCAATAGAAGTGCGAGTGTTACATAGTGATGTCATTATGGTCCAGAAGTAAACAAAGGAGTCCAAGAGAAAAAAAACATTTACGACACCTGTATCTCACTCTACAGGGAAGTCAACTCCCCAAAAAGCAGAACAGGGCGTCACTAAAATATGCATTATTTGTACTTTAAAAAGTGTCACCAGCTCACACAGATAAAGCGCTGCTGTGAACATGCACCACACATCTCATGTACTAAAATACTCATGCACAGTACCACAGCTTGACCCTCATCTCTTAAACCGTATCTCTCATCAACCCACAGCGTAACTGAGGAAGTGGAACCTGAAATAGCGAGAGACGCCAACATGTCGTGTTTAGAGCAGCTCTGATGTGAAATGACACAAACACAAACCTGAAGTACCGTAAAAAAAAACAGGAAGTCTGAGAAAAGATTCACATCGAGCCGGAGAGTTGTTTTTACTTTGAGCTGTGAATGTTACATTTAAAGAACTGTGAATGTTACATTTAAAGAACTGTGAATGTTACATTTAAAGAACTGTGAATGTTACATTTAAAGAACTGCAGCCGTTTGTTGACCTGGACGGAGCTCCTGTTAGAGGTACGTATACGAATGATTGCACCGTGAAATAACTCGATTTGAAAGGGTTTAATCAAAATGTAACATACAGTAACATGCTCAAACGTTGTTGTTTAAATATAGCATGATATATATATTTGTTATGAACACGTATTGGAGGATATTTTGGGTTCATTTGTTGGTTACAAGACAGGAGCAAAGGATTGTCGATTCAAATAATAATAGGAGAGTTTTTTTAAGCATTTTGATTTGACATTTGAAAACAAATTTTAGATTTATGCTTTTTTAAAAGTGCTTGGATTTAAATTCAAGCCCAAATGTGTGCAGACATACATCGATAAGATCCTTTTACAATTACTAAGACAATTCATCGTCAAAATAAATGTATTTATGAACAACGAGAGAGCGCTGGACTTGGAATCAGGGGAGCACAGGTTCAAACCCCACTGCAGTCAGCATGTCGTTGTGTCCCTGAAGACACTTCACCCCAAAGTGTCCACAGTACTGAATGTATGCAAGTCGCTTTGGATAAAAGCGTCTAACAAATGACATGTAATGTAATACGTACTTTAATAATGTCAAAAGCGTTGATTTAATGTTAAAAAAAGACTTTAAGACTGTTTAAAGGAGTTTGGGATGAACCTTAAGACTAAACTTTGCAACGTCAGAAACAAGTCTTAAGACTTCCCGTGTCTTAAGACTTTTTTTAAAGATTGATTTACGCCATTTTAATATCAATGAGGACCTTATTGTCTCACCTTTTAAGATTCAAGGCTTCATCATCATGAGCTCAGCAGCTACAGTGTAGATATGGCAATGACAAACTGAAGTCCCAGGCTCCTCCAACAGAGCAACAGGAATATATATAGGACATCAAACAAATACAACAGATACAATAGTGTAAGAGAATGTTTTGAGATGTGCAAAAATGTAAATAGAATTTTTTAATTGACCTAAAAAACAGGAATCCTGCGTAAAAGTGGTGACCATTATAACTTAATGTTGTGTCAAATTATCATATCATTATTTATTATCATATTCTCACAGATAAGCATATATTATGTATTTTACTCCGATTGTTTTTCACTCTGTTAAATAGTATTTTTTTGTCTTGTATGTGTGTAACAGACATATGTTAAGTTATAACAAAAGACAAACTTTGTCAAAGAATCATTTATCAGTTTCTCTCAAGGGAATTAGAATTTCCTCCACACTTAATAAACATCCTCCACATGTGTCTGTCTCTCATCCATCACTGTTGTGTCTCTTCAGATCAAATGGAGAACATTTCCTGTGTCTTAAGACCGTTTAAAAGATTGATTCATGCCATTTTAATACCAATGAGGGCCTTATTGTGTCTCCGGGTTTCTCACTTTTAAAACAGGAACCCTGCATACAACTGGTGACCGTTATAACTTGAAGCTCACCTATTGTGCAAAATCCTCTTCCTCATGTCTCTTCTACATCAGCATGTGTCCCCTCTTCTTCATGTCTCTTCTACATCAACATGTGTCCCCTCTTCTTCATGTCTCTTCTTCATCAACATGTGTCCCCTCTTCTTCATGTCTCTTCTTCATCAACATGTGTCCCCTCTTCTTCATGTCTCTTCTTCATCAACATGTGTCCCCTCTTCTTCATGTCTCTTCTTCATCAACATGTGTCCCCTCTTCTTCATGTCTCTTCTTCATCAACATGTGTCCCCTCTTCTTCATGTCTCTTCTTCATCAACATGTGTCCCCTCTTCTTCATGTCTCTTCTTCATCAACATGTGTCCCCTCTTCTTCATGTCTCTTCTACATCAACATGTGTCCCCTCTTCTTCATGTCTCTTCTTCATCAACATGTGTCCCCTCTTCTTCATGTCTCTTCTTCATCAACATGTGTCCCCTCTTCTTCATGTCTCTTCTTCATCAACATGTGTCCCCTCTTCTTCATGTCTCTTCTTCATCAACATGTGTCCCCTCTTCTTCATGTCTCTTCTTCATCAACATGTGTCCCCTCTTCTTCATGTCTCTTCTACATCAACATGTGTCCCCTCTTCTTCATGTCTCTTCTTCATCAACATGTGTCCCCTCTTCTTCATGTCTCTTCTTCATCAACATGTGTCCCCTCTTCTTTCATGTCTCTTCTTCATCAACATGTGTCCCCTCTTCTTCATGTCTCTTCTTCATCAACATGTGTCCCCTCTTCTTCATGTCTCTTCTTCATCAACATGTGTCCCCTCTTCTTCATGTCTCTTCTTCATCAACATGTGTCCCCTCTGTGGAAAGAGACTCTGAAAGTTTCAGGAACAAAGATTCTCTCTCTTTTTGATCCATTTCTATAAAAACCTGTCTGAAAATGAGCTGATCAGATTTTGGCCACTTGATGATGTCATAACGATGTTTTGTCTTGTGTAACCATTAGCCAATCACCAACCAAGGTAACCCCCCCCCACCTTATCCCCTGAATCTCCTCATAGAGCACCATTGAGTTCTTTGTAACCAAATCTCTCTCAGAGGGGCGTGGGGAGGGGCTCCTTATTTTCATCTAAAGTAACAGACAGAGAATCAGCACTTTGGAAACAGGGCTGAAACAGAGGGGATTATGGGTAATGCTGCAATGATCTGTTTGGTGTTTCAGCCAATCAGAGACAGGCTCTGGATATATCTGAGACCTGTGATATATTGATGAGAAACAGTATGATAGGGGACCTTTAACAAACATGTTTCTCCCTCTCATCCATCACTTTGTGTCTCTTCAGATCAAATGGAGAACATTTCGACCCCTTTCCCTCTGGATAACTCCTCCCTCTCTTCCTCTTTTCTCTCCCTTTGTCCCACTTTCACCACCCTCTTCTTCCTCCCCTCTGCCTACACCCTCCTCTTCCTCACCGCTCTCCCAGGAAACATCCTCTCTTTGTGGGTGTTTCTCCGCTGCATCTCCACTGTCTCCCCCATCCACGTCTACCTGTCTCACCTGAGCATCTCCAACCTGATTCTGTCTCTCACCACTCCCTTCCTGGCCGCTTACTACGCGTGGGGCTCTGATTGGACGCTGAGCAGCACTCTGTGTCAGCTGGTTCTTCACGGCATCACCCCGGTGCTGCACATCAACATCTACATCAGCATCATGATCCTCACCTGGCTGGCGCTGAGCCGCTTCGCCTCCCTCATACAGGTGTGACTAAAACAATATCTATTATACCCTTTTTCCATCAAACCAGGTCCCAGTGTGAACCAGTTCTTCCTGTTTCCACCACAGCGGGGCATTACATCTGTACAAGTTGTCATAAAAATATCCAATTTGCATTAAAGAGAAAGGCATTCTTTAAACAAATCAATATATATCCAATGTTAGAATGAAAAAATAAAGAAAGTTGCCATATTTGTACTCCTGGTGGGCGGATTTTCACACATTTCTGGTACATTTGAAAGTTTAAGGGGACTCAAAACTGCCATTTTTTATCCTAAAAATGTCAGAAATTGATTCAACAACCTCCAAAACAACTCAAAAATCGGCCAAGCCATTTTTGACTATTTCCCCACATAATGGCTATAATGCCAATTAATGCAACTTTGGCCAATTGCCCAACATATCCAAGTTAGCATCCGGAAGTTTTAATGTGCTGAGGACCCCTACTTTACATTTCTAGCATAACACTTTGGGGTTCTCAACATTTCCGTGTTCACACAGCTGGCAAGTAAACTTAATTACTCTTAATGTCTTTCATTTTAGTAAAACACTTTGAATTGCCCTGGTCAATTTTAAAGTTTTAAGGGACACAAAACTGCCAATTTGTCAGAAATGGATTCATCATCCTTCAAAACCACTTCAAAATTGTCCAAATAGGCCAAGCCACTTTCAGACTATTGTCCACATAGACTATAATGCCAACATTACTCAACATTTCCAGGTTCACACAGGTGGCAAGTAGACTTAATTACTCTTAATGCATTTCATTATTGTAAAGCATCGAACACTTGTCTTTCCTTTCCTCTTCCAGCACACCCACGCCTCCAGACCCAATCGGTGCATCGCCTTTCTTCCTCACGGTTTCTTCTCCCGCCTCAAGAGAACGTCCTTCGCCAACAGAGTTTGCATCGTCGTGTGGTCGGTGGCTATCGGAGGCGTGGTACCCGTCACCGTTATTTACTCCGTGAAGGAAACGGTGAGCGTGAAAAAAGCTGTTGTTGGATGTACGGAGGTTTGCTACAGCCCAACGGTGGAGATCGGAGGAAGACTTTCTGCTGGTTTGGCCGTGATCGTGATTGCTCTGTTCTTCCTCTTCTACCTGCTGGTTCTGATGTCTTATATGATGGTTCTGAGGCATATTGGGCGATCACGGAAAAGCACGAACGTCACTACGTCTCAAAGTCTGCTGGGGAGGGTGCTACGAAACATCGTGGTCATACAGGTGAGTGTGAGGCATATACAGTATCCTACTCTAAAGTAACGTCTTCAAAAAGGCACAATAAGTAGGATAAGTCTGTTTTGGGTTGTTGACAAAATCTTGGTGTTTCGTGAATGGTGTTTTTCTATCACTGTTTCCACCATTTCTGTAGCTTCTTATGGCGCGTTTCCACTACAGCGCGGAGCACGGTTTAAGAGGGCTGTGACGTCAGCGGCCCGTCTTTGGTTGCGTTTCCACTTGGCCTAGTACCGGCCGGCGGGTCCTAATTCACAGTTTTTCTGGCCTCATAAAATCGTGGGTCTAGGGCCAGAGACAACGAGGCTGAGTCGGGCTGAATATGCTAAACTAGAGAGAGCATAGCTGGCAAGGGGGCAACAACTACAACAAGATGGACATATTTGACCGTGATTTAATTGTAATACACGTTTCAAAATGATGCCGAAGTAACAACATACTGATACCGGTTAGTAAAAACCATGAATTAATGCTTTGACAAGTCTGCAGACAGACGGCAGGCGAAAAACCTTTTAAAATGCGTGTTTTCTAAATGGAGATTGGCTAAGCTAACGCAGTATATGCTCCAACCGTCCACACTCACAACAACGGCCTATACAGACATAAATAAAGCAGCGACTGTATTCACCATGACACAGGCAGTCTGTGGTTTGTACTTGTTTAACTTTTGTCTAGTTTCTGAACAGATATGAGGAGCTGTGAGCTCTGAGTGCTAACAGCTAACGGCTGTGTTGTTTTTCTGGGGTTCTCATTGAAGATGACGTCACGGCTCCGCCTACACTGCGTTACTATAGATACTACCCCAGTTCCTAAACTGTAATGGAAATGCGCCATAAAGTGAGCCAGTCCTAACGAGGCCTAGCCATACCGAGCGAGGCCGTGTAGTGGAAATGCGCCATAATTGGAAACTTCCTTACAATCTAGCACCTTGAATCTTGTTTTGTTTTTTAGGTTGACGCCAAGAAGTCCCAAACAAAGAACAATCTAAATAAAGTATATTGTTTATCAGCCTTACTCTAAAGTAACGTCTTCAAAAAGGCACAATTAGTAGGATAAGTCTGTCTTGGTTTGAAGACAAAATCTTGGTGTTTCGTGAATGGTGTTTCTCTAGCACTGTTTCCACCATTTTCGTAGCTTCCAATTGGACACTTGCTTACAATGTAGCACTTTGAATATTGGTTTTCATTGAGGTTGACGGCAAGAAAATCCCAAACTCGTAAGAATAAAATATATCGTTAATTAGCCTGTCAAAAAGCCCTGCTGCTTTATCGTCCATTTGACTCATGATTGGACCATAACCGACTAAATGAACAACATGCTGTATTGAAGAAGACGTGAAACTACAGATTGAGATCAATAACAACCAGAACTGTGTGTCTTTTATTTAAACCATCTCTTCTCAGGTTGTTCTCTCGGTTTGCCTGCTGCCGTATCACATCTACAAACCCATCTTCATCTCTCTGGCTAACGACCAACGACAGCTGAGATATTTACCGGGACCAAACATCTGTAAACAGTGCCATCCATTCTCCATCTTAGTCGAGGTGACGCCATCTTTCTTTCCTTATTAGGAATCACTACATACTGATATACATCTGAACATCAGCAGGAGAGGACTCTTTAAAGTAGAGACACTACATACTGATATACACCTGAACATCAGCAGGAGAGGACTCTTTAAAGTAGAGACACTACATACTGATATACACCTGAACATCAGCAGGAGAGGACTCTTTAAAGTAGAGACACTACATACTGATATACACCTGAACATCAGCAGGAGAGGACTCTTTAAAGTAGAGACACTACATACTGATATACACCTGAACATCAGCAGGAGAGGACTCTTTAAAGTAGAGACACTACATACTGATATACACCTGAACATCAGCAGGAGAGGACTCTTTAAAGTAGAGACACTACATACTGATATACACCTGAACATCAGGAGGAGAGGACTCTTTAAAGTAGAGACACTACATACTGATATACATCTGAACATCAGCAGGAGAGGACTCTTTAAAGTAGAGACACTACATAATGATATACACCTGAACATCAGCAGGAGAGGACTCTTTAAAGTATAGACACTACATACTGATATACACCTGAACATCAGCAGGAGAGGACTCTTTAAAGTAGAGACACTACATACTGATATACACCTGAACATCAGCAGGAGAGGACTCTTTAAAGTAGAGACACTACATACTGATATACACCTGAACATCAGCAGGAGAGGACTCTTTAAAGTAGAGACACTACATAATGATATACACCTGAACATCAGCAGGAGAGGACTCTTTAAAGTAGAGACACTACATACTGATATACACCTGAACATCAGCAGGAGAGGACTCTTTAAAGTAGAGACACTACATACTGATATACACCTGAACATCAGCAGGAGAGGACTCTTTAAAGTAGAGACACTACATACTGATATACATCTGAACATCAGCAGGAGAGGACTCTTTAAAGTAGAGACATCACATACTGATATACACCTGAACATCAGCAGGAGAGGACTCTTTAAAGTAGAGACACTACATACTGATATACACCTGAACATCAGCAGGAGAGGACTCTTTAAAGTAGAGACACTACACACTGATATACACCTGAACATCAGCAGGAGAGGACTCTTTAAAGTATAGACACTACATACTGATATACACCTGAACATCAGCAGGAGAGGACTCTTTAAAGTAGAGACACTACATACTGATATACACCTGAACATCAGCAGAGAGGACTCTTTAAAGTAGAGACACGACATACTGATATACACCTGAACATCAGCAGGAGAGGACTCTTTAAAGTAGAGACACTACATACTGATATACACCTGAACATCAGCACAACATGTCCTCTTTAATACAAATACATCTCCTCTCTCTCCTCTTCCTCCAGCTGAAGAACTGTTTGCTGCTTTTGGCCGCTTTGAGAGGATCCACGGACCCTATAATGTACTTCCTGTTGGACAAGACCTTCCGTCATCAAACCCTGAAACTCTTAAGGTGCAACCAGAACAAAACTGGAAGCACTAAATCCTCCTCGGTCACAGGAAGCAACACCACCAAGGCTGTCCCGCTGGAGGAAGGGAACGTGGCCACAGTTACGGGCCGTCGCCACAGCAGCGTTAAAAAAATCTTGGAGGTGGGCGTATCTGAAGCTTGAGGATTTTTTGCGAGCAACCAATCACATGAATCTCCCGCCCGCGACATACGAAGCAAAAAAGCCCGAAGTAAACTGGATATAAACTCCCCAAACAGGCGAAAACCTACCACTGTCTCTGCCACCTCCCTCCATGCCTGGCTCCTCCGGTTTATATCCCGGTAGGTAAATAGGGACGGGTCATAAAGCACCGGGTGATTCCCTACCGCTAATTTCTCCTCCATGTTTTGGAATATGAGGAAATGACCTGCGGTATGTCTCTCCCAGCATACACGCAGTTTGATTGGCTAGAGCTTGAACTGTCAGATTTGCGTACACGGGATTTGATTGGCTGACGCTTCCACCTCAGCCTCAAAAGTTGAACATTGTTCAACTTTGAATCCTCAAAATCCTGAAAATCTCCGCTCACCTGCCCACAAAGCATTTCGGCGAAAAGTGAGGGAAAGTGACGTCACCCCATTCAAAGTGAATGGGCAGAAGCGTTTCAAGATTTTTTAACGCTGCTGTGGAGACGGCCCGTTACAGCGGAAATAAGTCAAGGAAGTGTTTTGTAAATGTTAAAAGATGTACAAGAGGCCCTTCTGAAATAGCCGTGTCAGAGTTGATGCTTTTAAATGTCTCTTATTTTGTCAGAAACCTTAAGAACAATCCCTTTAACATAATATGAAACAGAGGAATCTTTATTTTTGCGAGGGTAAAAACCATATTTAGGCCAGTTTTGCGTGTCAAATTACCAATTATATTATCAAAAAAGTTATTTTTGTTTAATACGTGTCTAATATTTGCAGCTGTATCATGTTTTCATGGTTAGGAAGAGGCATTCATTCAAATATAATGTTTGAAATATTTCAGTTTCTTAAAGGGGACCTATCATGCAAAATGCACTTGTGTACGTCTTTTCTACATGAATATGTGTCCCCGGTGTTCCAGGGAACTCACCAAGTGTCAGAAAACACAACCCTCTCTATTTTCCTCCATACCCAAATCTCTAAAAAAGGGGCTGCAACGGATCTGATAAAAACTGATCCAGATTTGAACACTGTCCTGACGTCAGGACGGTGGCGCTACGGCTATTGGGCCAACTCCACCAATCAGGAGGAGACAGCCACGGCCATTGCCGTTCGAAAGCGCTGGAGACGCTGTAGTACATATGCCAGGCCAGTATATAATCAGGTGTTTTATCTATTCAGTTAAAAAGGAATAATGATAGTGTAGCATGTGTATTAGCTGTAATTAAACTAGTGATGTTCAGAAGAACTAGGGACGACTATTGGAGCTCAATGTGTGTGAAAAACAACACTGAAACAAGGTATGCTTTCCAAAACAAAATATTTGTATTCAAGATATCAACGTTATCACATTCACATGATTATGTTTCTGGGGTTGTGCCCAGTAAAGGCAAAAGACAACAACAACAAAAACTCCCGGGGTAAAGTTCATTAATTTCCGTTCGTTGCGTTAATTTCAGTTCAATCCTATTACACCATGTGGCAGGGAGGGTAGGTTTATTCCAATCTTAGCTCGCCATCAAGGTCCAGGAAAGGTCATCAGGTGCGGCAAGCACCTGGCAAATAAACATATATCCAAACAAAAAACCTGACCGCTGATTGCAGCAATTGTTAACAAAACATGAATCGTTGAGGAATCGTGGAGGGATCACTGTGTGTAGCAACTAGCATCAATGTAGCAACTAGCATCAATGTAGCAACTAGCATCAATGTAGCAACTAGCATCAATGTAGCAACTAGCATCAATGTAGCAACTAGCATCACAAACGCCGACCAGCAAGGGAAACGGAAGTGACCTGGCTGCTATTTATACTGAGCTAGGGGAGCCTGCTAGGATTGACTGTGCAGTGTGTTTTTAACCTGGGTTACAATAGTCTTACGTTTGCATGGTGTGTTTGCTTTATAGCAGCTAATGAAACTGGAGTATAATGCTTTGTAATACAGTACATTAATGACATTGAGATATAAGCCTTTACGCCTTTTGGATATTGTCCTATCACAAGATGGCATAAGTGTTTATCTTTCCTGGTTTGAAGACTGTTTTTAAGACAAGTTATGTATTTTTTGCTTTTTGTAATATTTCATTTAGCAGCAAGTGTCAACCTTAACATATCGATAAAGGTTTTTAGTTTTTAAACATGGGGATATTTGATGTACTACATATCTCCGTACCCTACTGAAATCAACCTAATGTTGTTTGTAGCTGAATATGAATGACAATTGATCTAATCATGCAAAAAACTATTTTTAAACATATTGAACTGAACCTAAAGGACCATCAATAAAAAGACTGAGTTACATTTTAAAGTGCAATTTTGACTTTCAACTGAGTCGATAAATCAGAGTTTTTAAGGTGTTTTTATCGACATTGCAAACATGGTATAAAAAGCCTCAGGGTAAATCTATGGATGTCCTTTTGAAGAATACAAGGCGTGTTCGTGGAGCAGCCGTCATGTGCAGCGGGAGTCTTTCAATATTTAATATCCATGTGTCGTAAACCTTGTTCGGTAATTGAGTCTGCATTATTGAAGAGGGATTACAGAGTGTGTGTGTTTCAGAAGGTGTGTGTGAGGCGGCAGGAGACTATGTACTGTGAAGTAAGTGTGTGTGTGTGTGTGTGTGTGTGTGTGTGTGTGTGTGTGTGTGTGTGTGTGTGTGCATCATGTCTTTAAGTGTGTGTCTGCATCATTTCTTTAAATGTGTGTGTGCGTGTGTGTGTATGTGTGCATCATGTATGTAAATGAGTGTGTGTGTGTGTGTGTGTGCATCATGTATGTAAATCAGTGTGTGTGCGTGTGTGTGTGTATGTGTGCATCATGTATGTAAATGAGTGTGTGTGTGTGTGTGTGTGCATCATGTATGTAAATGAGTGTGTGTGCGTGTGTGTGTGTATCATGTATGTAAATGAGTGTGTGTGCGTGTGTGTGTGTATGTGTGCATCATGTATATGTGTGTGTGTGTGTGTGTGTGTGTCTGTGTGCATCATGTCTCTAAGTGTGTGTGTGTGTGTGCATCATGTATGTGTGTGTGTGTGTGTGTGTCTGTGTGCATCATGTCTTTAAGTGTGTGTGTGTGTGTGTGTGTGTGTGTGTGTGTGTGTGTGTGTGTGTGTGTGTGCATCATGTCTCTAAGTGTGTGTGTGTGTGTGTGTGTGTGTATGTGTGTGTGTGTGTGTGTGTGTGTGTGTGTGTGTGTGCATCATGTCTCTAAGTGTGTGTGTGTGTGTGTGTGTGTGTGTGTGTGTGTGTGTGTGTGTGTGTGTGTGTGTGTGTGTGTGCATCATGTCTCTAAGTGTGTGTGTGTGTGTGTGTGTGTGTGTGTGTGTGTGTGTGTGTGTGTGTGTGTGTGCATCCTTGCATGTGTGTTGTTGTGATGCAGATACATAAAGGGTCCCTGAGGTGGCGTTAGTTCCGCTGGTTGTCAGGCTCTCACACACTGACTGATTATTGTCTCTGTGTGTTCGGGCAAAACGAGACGTGAAGGATCGTCTCCGCCAGCAGCAGCTCTCCCAGGAGAGGAGAAAACTGCTCACAGCACTTTTTAAAAAGTGCCCGTCCATCAGGGAAACTTCTTCACACAGTGTGCAGCATCCTGTTTTAAGTGGAGGTTTCACAGAAGCACCCAGCATGCATTAGGGCAGAAGGGCATCCTGTGTGAAGCTTAGCATGTAATATAAATATAAACTCAACTAACAAGTGCTGAATACGTGTTTCACACCCTCACAAGTGTGAGTTCTTGTAAAGGTTAGTTTGAATGTAGGAGGTTGCACAATGCACTAGACCAGGGGTCGGCAAGCCCTGGCACCGTAACCAGTGGCACACTAGGAATAAGTGGAGTAAGTGTGCAAAATATGAACATTTTATTTTCGGATCCTGAACGAGACCGCCACCAGAGCGCGTCTCCCTGTTACCTGCAGAAGGAAGCCATGCACGCAGCGCAGCCCCGCTCTCTTTAACTCCAGGTGACTTTCTCCCGCTTTCCTCCGTGGTGCAGGGCTGATCGTCAAACTGCAGTACCCATAAGGAGCTTTACAAATGCCGCAGTTTTTGCGTGGCTGTGTCTTTAGTTGAAAGCCCAGTGGCGATCTGCTCATCTCTCATTGAAATAATATGCTACAAAGGGGCGGACTAGCCATCTGTGTGTTGAACTTTCCTGTCGGCTCCCAGACCGTAGTCGAGGAGGGCAGAAGCAACAAGCTTCAGGTTCAATAACCCACTTTAGCTTAAATGACTGGAGAGAGGCGAGCTCTTCTTGGGAGGCCGTTGCATTTATTTAGCTGTTCTTCTGTTTCACAAAATACATCACAGACCTCTGTTTTTCTGCTGCCTCGTTTCACTTCCAGAAACATACACACGCTCGCTCACTCTCGCTCTACCTTCCACACACACACATGCACACGCCACACCCCTCTCTCTCTCTCTCTCTTAAAGGGACAGCGATCTCATCTCACTCTGCATGACCCTAATATCATCACATGTGTGTTCTGGAGAATCACAGAACGGACGATCGTCCTTATTATTAAGCCGTTTAAACCAATTATTTAAATGTGTCCGTTATATTCGGCATCATGTAAGTTGCGCTGACAGGTCCACACACTGCTTCCCCGCAGCGAGGCCCCCCCGCCCTCCTGTTGATAGTTCACAAGCGTCGAGCTCCTCTACCCCCCCGTTGATAATTCCCGATCGTCGGCACGCTGATTTTTTGTAATGGCACTTCATATCAAAAAGGTTGCCGACCCCTGCACTAGACGTACGTAGAGTGTAGAAATATCACAAACAATCCATTTAAACTTTAGGAAACACAGGGATTTTAGCCTTTGCAGACCATTTACATGCACAGAAACCTACAGAACTACAGGAAAGGGAGAACCCTAGAAGCATTAAAGGGCCTCTTTAAGGGAGACTTTTGGATCATTTGCAATAGCAGTGTAAGAGGTGATGCCTTTAAATGTCTCCTTTAGTCAGAAACCCAAAGAAAATCACTTTAAAGGTCCCATGTCATGGCCATTTCTACTGATCATAATTCCATTGTTGAGGTCTACTAGAATACATTTAAATTGTGCAATGTTCCAAACTCACATTGGTTTCTCATACAGCATCTCTGTATAGTATGTGTATTCACTCTCTGTCCTACACGGCTTGTTGGAGCTCCTGCCCCCCCCCCCCCTCCCTGTGAGCCCAGTGGCCGTCTGCGAGACAGCGAGACACAGCGAAACCCAGCCGGAAACACACACACACCCGCAGCCTGGCTGGGAGTTTGTGTGTGTGCTCAGGCTGAGTTCCGCGATGTCTCGCTGTCTCTCCGACCCCACACCAGTGAGCCAGCTCACAGTGTCCCGCTCCTCGCAGCAGCGAGCCCCGCAACGTCCTGCCGAGTGTGTGTGTGTGTGGAAGTCCGCGGATTAGTCCAAACGTAATGGCTCCATTTGGACCAATCTACGGAGCCGTTACGCTACGTCACTATACCCGAAATACGTCACTATACCCAAGAAGTAAACAATGGAAAAAGAGAAATGTCCAACGAGGCGTTCTGGGGCAGCATAGACAGGTCTTTTCTGTGTTAGAGTTTTACTCGCTACAGGGTGTACTTTGAGGGTTTGTGACTCTGCACACCGTTTACATGCAGAAAAACCTTCATAACACAAGGGGACGGGTAATAACCAGAAAGCATGACATGGGACCTTTAATATAATATGAATCAGAGAAAAGGGGAGTTTTTGTGAGGCTCAAAACCCATATTTGGGCCAGTTTTGCATAAAAAATGACTAAATCAATTATCTGCAAAGACAGGAAAAGCTGCAGTTCTCAAAACACCAAATCTTCTCTGAATGTGACTGAGCGACACAAAGCTGCAAGGTCCCCGTCCAACCTGGACACCTGAGGCTCATTTATCACCGGCAGTTTGTGACTAAATGTATGCAGGGGTGTGTGTGTGTGTGTGTGTGTGTGTGTGTGTGTGTGTGTGTGTGTGTTTGTATGTGTGTGTGTGTGTGTGTGTGTGTGTGTGCGTGTGAAAGCTCAATGTCAGAGTCTCACGGTCGACACTCCAAGGCCCGCTGGAGGCCGTTATCTGTTCTGCAGACACACACATCATCACAAACACACACTAACAAGCAGCTCTTATTCCTCTGAGGGCACCACAGGGACGTCAAAGTGTGTGAAAACAGCCGACATGCAAATATTCAGGGTAGGAAACGGGTTTTTATCTCCATCAGATGTACCTATTCATATGCAGAAGTTGGCATTTGCTCACACAATCAAACGGAGAGGAAATTCACTTCACAAATGACATGCAGTAAATAAGATCTGCTGCTGTGGAGGATTTGATATGTGTTGCACGTCTATAAAGCAGATTTCTTTCTACCGCTGACCCTGAAATATTCGTTAAAGTGAGATTTATTTAAGTTTAGGAGTGCATTCATCCCAAAGGACTCGAGGGCGGCTAATCATGTTGACAACATCAAACTGAAACCGGCTTAAATCTGGCTGTCGTCCTCAGGTGGATCGATTACAATCTGCATGAATCCAGGCACAACTGACTTTAATGTTTATTTTCTAGTCTTTACACCTTTATTGACTTTATCTATCGGCGATGAAAGAAATACGACATCGGGGTATAGGTACATTTTTGCGTCTATTTGCTTGCAACGCTGTGTGACACATGCTTTTATGTGTAGAAATAATACATAAAAACCAAGGAAATTGGACAATTATTCAAATACATGTAAATAAATGAGCTGGCCGGCTCTGTTGTGATTGGTCACCCGCTCAGAGATGTCCCGCCCCTTAGCCTCACATACAAAATATTCCAATTAGCTGCAGTAGCTTTTATCCTAAGTGTCTTAATATAAGTGTGAGTTTCTCTAATCTCTCGACATTTGAGTTTCTCCTGCAGATGCAACATTTCTATATCATGGTCTTTTGCAGCAATAATAAATCAGACGCTGCAGCTGTTTCAAACCGACAGGAACACGTTGAAACAGAAAGCAAATGTTGAAACAGAAAGCAAATGTTGAAACAGAAAGCAAATGTTGCACACACTTTTTGCTTTCTGCTGATTTGGTGTCCTTACCTACCAGTGCTAACGTGTGTTGCAGTGCCTCAAAAGGAGCTGCCATCCCTAAATATTAGGGATGCCAGCGATTATTCGATTTTTCGAATATTCGTTACAGTCTCCATAATCGAAAATTATTTTTAAATTCGATTTTATTTATATATTTTTTTATTATTATTTGTTTTTCTTTTTTTTCCTGGCTTAGTTTCAACCAAAATATAGACTAATGCTAATAATAGTAATAGTATTAATAATTCTAAATGGCCATTGGTCACACCACCAGTTTGTTTTTTCTGTAAACTTGGAGGAAGCCGCAGAGTGCAGACTGCTGCTGCAGACTGCTACACACCGACCCCGCCCCCCCCTCCTTCTCCGCCACACGTGCGATTGATTTATTGGCGATATACAGAACAGTGAGAACACAACTAAAGATGAACAAAGAAGAGTTCCTCATGGAACTACTTCGAACTGACAAGTGCAAATGAAGTAAAATACAAGCTCTGTGAAAATACTTTATTTTTTCTCTCCCGCGGGGGGGGGGGGGGGGCGGCGGCGAATAATCGATTAATATTCGCCAGGGCTGTCCGATTTTCGAATTTGATCATGGTCAGTTTCTGGCATCCCTACTAAATATCCCCGTAGGAACACACTCTGTAACTTCCTGCACACACAGCCAAAGAAAGCAGCTTTTTTGCGATGCTAATTTAACACTAAAACAGACTTTAGCATAAAGAGAACTAACACGTCTTTTAGAGGAATTATCCAACACTGTGACCGACACCAGCTTACCACACAGTTACAGTGCAATATCTAGATTCTAACCACAGTTTCTCTCTCACACGGGCGCAGAGATACCACCAGAAGGCATGAATGTTTGTACAAAAGTTCCAGAGTTCCCGCAGAGAGACTATTCTAGGAATCCAAACTCTGAAAGTCACAGAGGAGAAACCTGCTGAGTCTTCTGACAGCAGATCTCTTTCTTAGCATTCCTGCAGATCGTTGTATGGTGCGTGTCTCTGTGTTCATTTCACGGTTTACCTCTGAAGTCATGCCTCTCTACGGTTGCTCAACACGACGTGGGGATCAGTGGTTTGAAGATCAGACATTCAGCATGAGTTCCACTTCTACACAGCGTGATGCAGCACACCGCAAAGAAACTCACTGCTGGTGGCATTCAAACCTCAAAACTGAGCGCCATGACCTAATAAAGTGTAGGGTTAAACTGAGTTAGTATGAACAGGTTGGTCTTTAAGTTATCAGAGCTGAGCTAACGTTAGCATGAGCCGGAACAGTGTGCAGGAATTTCTACAATTTGTATCCTCATTTTAATCACCAGGTTCGTTTGTTTTGGAAAGTAGGTGACCTCTGTGCATCCTTTGGTACAACAGTGATGATTCAATGATGTTAAACAGACATGTGCATGTAGCATGTTAGCTAGTTCTCTACTATTTCTCTGACTAATTAGAGGCAACCCTCCCGTATATATTCCCTGAACGTCTGATTATGTGACTTCAACTCCTGCACAGCACGCTTTTGCATAATCGTTCAAACTTAGAGCCAGACAACCTAATTATTCCAGTTTGCAGTGGCGTCTGCAGGAGGTCCAGAGGTGAAGACACGCAGATCTATAGAGATAGAGATATAGAAACAAACATGGCGGTGCTGCTGTCTGTGGTGAAGAAGATAAATACTGAGGCATCACGGTGATTTATGAACATCAGGGTTTCAATGAATTCAGTGACTTTCATGCATGGAGAGATGCGGCACTCGAGCTGATCCATATTCAACAAGGACGTGTGTGTGTGTGTGTGTGTGTGTGTGTGTGTGTGTGTGTGTGTGTGTGTGTGTGTGTGTGTCATTAAAGGGCAGTACATCCGATAACCTACAGACAGGAGCTCCACAGTCGCTGTTGGAAGCTGATAAAGAAGTGGACCAATGACAAAGCTGCATTTGTGTAAAATGAAATATACGGTGTGTTTTATATCGATTGTTTACTGCAAAAAGCACCTTCTTTTTGATTCACATTTAACAAACTATAATTGTACGCCTCGTTAGAAAGGTACACGTCAGTATTCTCTCTCTATTTGAAAACACCTCTTTCTATTAATTGAAGTTTCTCCCCAAAAACAACATTTGACATGACTACACTATTGAACACTTCACAATAAGGCTTTCATTTACCTTCAACAAATGTTAGTTTTTTTTTACTGAAAAGAGCTTTAATGCACAATCGCAACTCTAATATACCACCTAACAGCAGCAGCCAATAGAAAACAACCTCCAGATAGCAGCTTACAGCTAAAAGCTAACGTTAACTAAATCATTTACCGATTTCAACACCGATTTTATAACTCGTTATGAGGAGAACATGTCATTTAATCTACATTTAAGTGGAAAAAACGTGTGCGTCAGCAGTGAGTTTAGCCTACTAACACATCTTCTATCAGTTTTCCAAATATTGGCATCAACATGGTACCCAAAGTATAGTTTCTGGTGACATCCATCGACTGCTGCAAACAACTATAGCATGTATTATCAATTAGTCTGCAGATCTGTAGTCAAATGGCAAATATTAAAACTGTCATAAAAAAGTGATAAATATCTTTCACAGTTGCCTAAAACCCAAGTTTAAATCTCCACATTGTTTTGATTGCTACTAACACTCTTTAAATAAAAAACACACATTTTATAATGAATAAAAAAAAAAGGAAAGGCAGCAAATCCTCACAACTGAGAAACTGGAAGGAGACGATGTTTAGGATCCAACGCACTAATCAATGATCTCATGTATGTGTTTTAACATATCAGCACACCAGCTCAGATCTACAGCAGGGCTTCTCAAACTCCGGACCGAACTGAAAATCAATCCGGACCGAACCCTGGGTGTTTCTCAATGTCGAGTACGCTTGCTTGGTGACGGTACAAGTGACACCGTGACACGCATTGCAGACCGCAAGTTTACCTTGACTTTCTAATGCCATTTTTTGGGCTACAGACAAACAGTGCCATTTCTCCCACTAGTTCAAGCCACCATACTGTATGTATGTATGTATTGAATGTGTGTGTGCATACAGGGGCGCCGTTTGCAGACAGGCAAGTGCTCGGACCAGAAGGGGGCCCTCAAAGAAGGTAGATTAAGAAGGTCCACAGCAACGACAACATGAAACACCCTTTAATTTACTGCAACGACATGTCGGGAAACCCCCTCAAGGGGGCCCCATGCATAGCGCGCCGTAAGAAACTGCTTCTTCATTTCAGTTTCGTTGCTCCGCTCCGGTGGGGGGCATTGATCCGGACCAGTGACCTTGTATAAAATTCAAGGTCCGACATTCACAAGTGGACCTTTAATAAAAAGGTTTGAGTACCCCTGATCTACAGTAACACGGAGGAAGTAGAACATCTGAATGGTTGAACTTCTGCACATTCTGACCCACAGGAAGTGATCGTTCTGACATCTCCAGTCTCAGATGTTCTGATTCTTGCTGAGACGAGACAATGGATCTAAAGATTCCTACAGAACGTCCCTGGGGAAGAGGGGAACAAAACACACACACACACACACACACACACACACACACACACACACACACACACACACACACACACACACACACACACACACACACACACACACACACACACACACACACACACACACACACACACACACACACACACACACACACACACACACACACACACACACACACACACACACACACACACACACACACACACACACACACACACACACACACACACACACACACACACACACACACACACACACACACACACACACACACACACACACACACACACACACACACACACACACACACACACACACACACACACACACACACACACACACACACACACACACTCTGTATGTGATATGCAGTACTTCCCCTGTTATTGTCTTCTTTCCAGGAGCCTCGTATCGTTTCACTCTGAGTCCAGTTTCTATCTTTGTCCTCAGCTTTGTGCAGGTGTTAGTCATCGTTGGTACACACACTTTAATCTGTCTTCACTCCCACAATGCACCCTGCTGAATCACTGGCTCAGGATCTGTGTCTACGTGTCGTACACAACGTGTGTGTGTGTGTGTGTGTGTGTTGCTATTGTTTCTACATTGTGTATCAGAGGCAGGAGAAACAAAGTGAACCAGGGCTTTGCTTTCAGAGCGTCTCCTCCGTCTCACTCTCTGCTTTCACAAACAAGCAAACACACACACACACACACACACACACACACACACACACCTGTCACACCTGACACACTGATGTAGCAAATGCATGTTTTCACACAGATGCAAACGTCTACAGAAAACCCAAATGTCAGAGTGAGGAGAAACGCAGTAAAATGCATCACATGCTAATTCTACAGGGGAAATCAGAAGATGTTACATCTGGATTTCTAACTGTGCAAACTATACAATAGGGTAGCTGTCAGAACACTGATATCTAGATTAGTTTGAAGCCTTTTTGTACTTTGATATATATATATATATATATATATATATATATTGTAAATCCATATTTGTATGCTGCACTACTATTGTGTTTGCATGTCTGTTTGTATTTGGAGAAGAAGACACTTTATTAATCCAATAAGGATCACTCATTGGCCAAATTCCAAACCGTCCTCCCACTCTGTTTGCACATTAAGTACCGTAATGGCGCATTTCCACTACACGGTCGGCCTCGGCCACACTCGGTACGGCTCGGTACGGCTTGGCCGCGTTGGGCCTTAACAGGGCCGACTCACTTCATGCTGCGCTTCCATTACAGTTTAGGAACTGGGGTAGTTACTATAGTAACGCAGTGTAGGCGGAGCCGTGACGTCATCTTCAATGAGAAATCCAGAAACACAACACAGCCGTTAGCTGTTAGCACTCAGAGCTCACAGCTCCTTATATATGTTCAGAAACTCGACAAAAGTTAAACAAGTACACACCACAGACTGCCTGTGTCATGGTGAATACAGTCGCTGCCTTATTTATGTCTGTATAGGCCGTTGTTGTGAGTGTGGACGGTCGGAGCATATACTGCGTTAGCTTAGCCAATCTCCATCTAGAAAAACACGCATTTTAAAAGGTTTTTCCCCTGCCGTCTGTCTGCAGACTTGACAAAGCATTAATTCATGGTTTTTACTAACCGGTATCAGTATGTTGTTACTTCGGCATCATTTTGAAACGTGTATTACAATTAAATCACGGTCAAATATGTCCATCTTGTTGTAGTTCTAGCCCTCTTGCCAGCGCTCCTCTCTCTAGTTTAGCATACTCAGCCCGACTCAGCCCTGTTTGTTGGCCCCGATAGAACCACAATTTTCTAGGGCCAGAAAAGAGGGGAAAAAGTGGCCCCGCGCCGTGCCGCGCCGGAACGAGGCCTAGTGGAAGCACAACCAAAAAAGTGGACGGCACGACACGGCACGCTTAAAGCGAGCTACGCGCTGCAATGGAAATGCGCCATTAGTAAACTGTGCAAAATAAGACATTTACAATTGTTAACTTGAAGATTACAGTGTATTTTTATATTTCATACCCTCGTGTCTAGTCCAGAACACAGTACACCTGTTCATCTGATTGTTACGTTTTGAATATTTACAGGGACTGCTGCAAAAACCAAGCACCTCACGCTTTTAGGGAGTTTTAAAATAATTAATATTTATAATTGTGGGTCCAAAGAGGCTGATTTAAACACGACAGTTCCTGTGTCTGCCGGAGAGAGGGGAGTTTTTCCCAAAGCTTGCAGAATACACACCTCTGCATGAGGTAAACACTGCACGTCTACCTCTTTGTTTGTTGTTGTTGTTGTTGTCCGATCTGGGACCTTGTACCGGTGACCCTTCAATTCCCAAACCAAGCCCCTACAGACTGACCTCCAAAAGACACATTTATTCAGTGCACAGATGCAGATAAGGACTTGTTCTCCTCAGCAGCAACCTTCCCTCTGCAGCTGCAACACTGGGAGGGTGCATTCAAGTGTCAAATATATATAAGTACCTTGACGTCTCTGTGGATGACGTTGTTGTCGTGGCAGTAACGCAGCGCCTCGAGGATCTGCCTCATGTAGTGACTAAAGGAGGGACGCAATACAGTTATTATTATTATATCACGGTGGTAACATTTAGAGGGATATTGTGAAGTGAAACAGACAGGAGTCCCAGCAAAACATCTATTAGCCACAACATAATATCAATGTAAGTGCATGCTATAGTCAGTATATTGTCACCTCTTGCAGTGAGAACATTATACACTATATGTTTTTGACAGCTGTTTTTAAGCTCTCTTGAAAGACACCAAACTCCATTAATAAAAACAGTCATTTTAACTTATAGGACAGAGGAGTTGTTGGTTTAGCGCTGCCTCTATTGGTTGGTTAGTTAGTTAGTGTTATTGTGCGTGTTCAGTGAATGCTAAATTGCATTTTAAACCTCACAATAACACAAACAAGCCGACCTATTGAAGCAGCGTTACTCCAGCACCTCCTGTGTTCTGCTAAGTGACTGTTTTTGTGAATAGAGTCTGGTGGATTTGACATTTAGCCGTGTGAAAAGGGCTGTCTGACGCAGGGCAAGGCAGTACATATATTCGTAGTAAAGTACACTTAAACTGAAATGGTAGTTTTTGAAAGGAGCTTTAAAAATATTGTTGCTGCCCCTCTAGCTTTGGAGCAGAACCTCCTGAATACTTCTCCAAACTGGGGATGTGCAGACAGCCATCTACACCGACTGTGAACAAATACCTCGTACATCCCCACTTAAAAACTATCTAAAATGATCCCTTAAAGGGGACCTATCATGCAAAATGCACTTTTGTACGTCTTTTATACATGAATATGTGTCCCCGGTGTTCCAGGGAACTCACCAAGTGTCAGAAAACACAACCCTCTCTATTTTCCTCCATACCCAAATCTCTAAAAAAGGGGCTGCAACGGATCTGATAAAAACTGATCCAGATCCAATTTGGGAAATTGTTTTTGTTTCAGCAGCATAAAAGACAATGTAAGGTTCTCTTAGGCTACAGGCATTACACTATTGACTGCTTTGGTGCAAGGTAAGGTGTCTCTTATAATGCTGTACAGAAATATAATATTTAACTTCAACCATCTCTGTGTCTGTGTTTTATTGATTGTTGTGAGTCACATGGGATCCACGACAGTTTCAACTTTTTTGTATTAAAGGTCCCCTGTTTCTCATCAATATATCACAGGTCTCAGATATATCCAGAGCCTGTCTCTGATTGGCTGAAACACCAAACAGATCATTGCAGCATTACCCATAATCCCCTCTGTTTCAGCCCTGTTTCCAAAGTGCTGATTCTCTGTCTGTTACTTTAGATGAAAATAAGGAGCCCCTCCCCACGCCCCTCTGAGAGAGATTTGGTTACAAAGAACTCAATGGTGCTCTAGGAGGAGATTCAGGTGATAAGGTGGGGGGGGGGGGGTTACCTTGGTTGCTGATTGGCTAATGGTTACACAAGACAAAACATCGTTATGACATCATCAAGTGGCCAAAATCTGATCAGCTCATTTTCAGACAGGTTTTTATAAAAATGGATCAAAAAGAGAGAGAATCTTTGTTCCTGAAACTTTCAGAGTCTCTTTAGACAGAGGGGACACATGTTGATGAAGAAGAGACATGAAGAAGAGGGGACACATGTTGATGTAGAAGAGACATGAAGAAGAGGGGACACATGTTGATGAAGAAGAGACATGAAGAAGAGGGGACACATGTTGATGAAGAAGAGACATGAAGAAGAGGGGACACATGTTGATGAAGAAGAGACATGAAGAAGAGGGGACACATGTTGATGAAGAAGAGACATGAAGAAGAGGGACACATGTTGATGAAGAAGAGACATGAAGAAGAGGGGACACATGTTGATGAAGAAGAGACATGAAGAAGAGGGGGACACATGTTGATGAAGAAGAGACATGAAGAAGAGGGGACACATGTTGATGAAGAAGAGACATGAAGAAGAGGGGACACATGTTGATGAGAGGAGACATGAAGAAGAGGGGACACATGTTGATGAGAGAGACATGAAGAAGAGGGGACACATGTTGATGTAGAAGAGACATGAAGAAGAGGGGACACATGTTGATGAAGAAGAGACATGAAGAAGAGGGGACACATGTTGATGAAGAAGAGACATGAAGAAGAGGGGACACATGTTGATGAAGAAGAGACATGAAGAAGAGGGGACACATGTTGATGAAGAAGAGACATGAAGAAGAGGGGACACATGTTGATGAAGAAGAGACATGAAGAAGAGGGGACACATGTTGATGAAGAAGAGACATGAAGAAGAGGGGACACATGTTGATGAAGAAGAGACATGAAGAAGATGGGACACATGTTGATGAAGAAGAGACATGAAGAAGAGGGGACACATGTTGATGAAGAAGAGACATGAAGAAGAGGGGACACATGTTGATGTAGAAGAGACATGAAGAAGAGGGGACACATGTTGATGTAGAAGAGACATGAAGAAGAGGGGACACATGTTGATGAAGAAGAGACATGAAGAAGAGGGGACACATGTTGATGAAGAAGAGACATGAAGAAGAGGGGACACATGTTGATGTAGAAGAGACATGAAGAAGAGGGGACACATGTTGATGTAGAAGAGACATGAAGAAGAGGGGACACATGTTGATGTAAAAGAGACATGAAGAAGAGGGGACATGTTGATGTAGAAGAGACATGAAGAAGAGGGGACACATGTTGATGTAAAAGAGACATGAAGAAGAGGGGACACATGTTGATGTAAAAGAGACATGAAGAAGAGGGGACATGTTGATGTAGAAGAGACATGAAGAAGAGGGGACATGTTGATGTAAAAGAGACATGAAGAAGAGGGGACATGTTGATGTAGAAGAGACATGAAGAAGAGGGGACACATGTTGATGAAGAAGAGACTGAAGAAGAGGGGACACATGTTGATGTAGAAGAGACATGAAGAAGAGGGGACACAGTTGATTGTAGAAGAGACATGGAAGAAGAGGGGACACATGTTGATGTAGAAGAGACATGAAGAAGAGGGGACACATGTTGATGTAGAAGAGACATGAAGAAGAGGGGGACACATGTTGATGTAGAAGAGACATGAAGAAGAGGGGACACATGTTGATGTAAGAAGACGAAAAATAAGAAGAGGGACACATGTTGATGAGAAAAGACATGAAGAAGAGGGGACACATGTTGATGAAGAAGAGACATGAAGAAGAGGGGACACAATGTTGATGAAGAAGAGACATGAAGAAGAGGGGACACATGTTGATGAAGAGAGACTGAAGAAGATGGGACACATGTTGATGAAGAAGAGACATGAAGAAGATGGGACACATGGTGATGAAGAAGAGACATGAAGAAGAGGGACACATGTTGATGTAAGAAAGAGACATGAAGAAGAGGGACACATGTTGATGTAGAAGAGACATGAAGAAGAGGGGACACATGTTGATGAAGAAGAGACTGAAGAAGAGGGGACACATGTTGATGAAGAAGAGACATGAAGAAGAGGGGACACATGTTGATGAAGAAGAGACATGAAGAAGAGGGGACACATGTTGATGAAGAAGAGACATGAAGAAGAGGGGACACATGTTGATGAAGAAGAGACATGAAGAAGAGGGGACACATGTTGATGTAAGAAGAGACATGAAGAAGAGGGGACACATGTTGATGTAGAAGAGACATGAAGAAGAGGGGGACACATGTTGATGAAGAGACACATGAGAAGAGGGGACACATGTTGAATGAGAAGAGACATGAAGAAGAGGGGACACATGTTTGATGAAGAAGAGACATGAAGAAGAGGGGACACATGTTGATGAAGAAGAGACATGAAGAAGAGGGGACACATGTTGATGAGAAGAGAGCATGAAGAAGAGGGGACACATGTTGATGAAGAGAGACATGAAGAAAGAGGGGACCCAGTGTTGATGAAGAAGAGACAGGAAGGAAGAGGGGACACATGGTGATGTAAGGAAGACAGGAAGAAGAGGGGACACATGTTGATGAAGAAGAGACATGAAGAAGAGGGGACACATGTTGATGTAGAAAGAGACATGAAGAAGAGGGGACACATGTTGATGAAGAAGAGACATGAAGAAGAGGGGACACATGTTTGAATGAAGAAGAGACATGAAGAAGAGGGGACACATGTTGATTGTAGAAGAGACATGAAGAAGAGGGGACAACATGTTGATGAAGAAGAGACATGAAGAAGAGGGGACACATGTTGATGTAGAAGAGACATGAAGAAGAGGGGACACATGTTGATGTAGAAGAGACATGAAGAAGAGGGGACACATGTTGATGAAGAAGAGGGGACACATGTTGATGTAGAAGAGACGTGAAGAAGAGGGGACACATGTTGATGTAGAAGAGACATGAAGAAGAGGGGACACATGTTGATGTAGAAGAGACATGAAGAAGAGGGGACACATGTTGATGTAGAAGAGACGTGAAGAAGTGGATTTTGCACAATAGGTGACCTTTCAAATAAGCCCTTATTCCGATGTAAAAACATTTACAAACCGATCTAATTTGACCCGATGAAATCAGCATCTTAAAGGACAGTAAATCTGAGGTGTGAGAGCTCACCTGGCCACGGCTTCACTGTAGACGAAGCCAGCGTCTGCTCTCTTCACGATCTCAAAACACAGATCTGCTCCGTCCATACTGAAGAGAGAGAGGATCAGAGTGAGGAAAGGTCAGGAGGAAAGGTCAGGAGGCAAGGTCAGGAGGCAAGGTCAGGAGGCAAGGTCAGGAGGACAGGTCAGGAGGACAGGTCAGGAGGAAAGGTCAGGAGGAAAGGTCAGGAGGAAAGGTCAGGAGGACAGGTCAGGAGGAAAGGTCAGGAGGAAAGGTCAGGAGGAAAGGTCAGGAGGCAAGGTCAGGAGGCAAGGTCAGGAGGACAGGTCAGGAGGACAGGTCAGGAGGACAGGTCAGGAGGAAAGGTCAGGAGGAAAGGTCACTCTTATTAAAACGACTGGTGGTGAAGGTGAGATGTGAGAAACTGTAGTTAAGTTTAGTCTGAGATATTTGTCCCTTGAGAGGATTTTTCATGGACATTTTTAGTCTGATAAACATCTCTTTATCCGTCTTCCTGAGATGTTAGAGCTGCTGCTTCAAACCGAGTCAATCAGGCTTTTAATTACGAATAGTTTATTTACATTTCAGTCTTTTTTACTTAATTTATGGGTGGTGAAGGTGAGATGTGAGAAACTGTAATTAAGTTTAGTCTGTGGGTTGATTCAGAAAATATCAATCAGAATCAGAAACAGTTTTATTACCAGGTACACAGATAGAAAACTATTTTAAGAAAACTACATTAATTAACTACATAATAACATTACAACATATTAAAATATAGCATTTATATTGAATATGGTTGAAATCGTAGATCACGGACACTTAGGGTTGTTATTCATTAAAACTTCTTAAATGTAATCTACTAAAACAAGTTATAGGTGTTAATGACTTTTGCACCCACTTGTAAACAAACTTGAGAAGTCAGTGTTGACTTTCTATGAAGATAATCTCTTGGAAAAGTTGGTTTTAATGTTTCTTTAGTAAAACACACACAGATGGAGAGGCTCATAATGAAGTGCAGGTGACGTCCTGTAGTTCCTCCACTAGAGGGCGCTCTTCTTGTTGCCCTACTTTAAAATACAGCTGTTACTCTTTAGTGATGTCTTTATCTACACCACACACACACACACACACACACACACACACACACACACACACACACACACACACACACACACACACACACACACACACACACACACACACACACACACACACACACACACACACACACACACACCACACACACACACACACACACACACACACACACACACACACACACACACACACACACACACACACACACACACACACACACACACACACACACACACACACACACACACACACACACACACACACACACACACACACACACACACACACACACACACACACACACACACAAATAATTTAATTGTCCGCATTAATCCACTATTTGTTTCCTCAGTTATCTATTTTGCTCTCAAAGCTCTAAAATCCACCTGCACTACCTCGTGTGTGTGCATCAGTGTGTGTGTGTGTGTGTGTGTGTGTGTGTGTGTGTGTGTGTGTGTGTGTGTGTGTGTGTGTGCATCAGTGTGTGTACAAAACACACACTGTACAGCAGAGCTCCAGGACTGTGACGACGATCCCTTTTAAAGGAGCTCTCTTGTGTTTCCTGGAGAGTTCTCCTCCCTCTCTCTGAGACGCCAGATGAAACCGTTTCGGCGATAAGAGAATTCACCGACGCAGGAATTAGTTCTGCATGAGGAGCAGAGATGAAGATACGAAGAGGAGGAAGAGGAGAAACACTGGAGGTAGAAGTGAGGAATCTTAATCTCATCTTCCTCCTTCATGAGCTGCACTCACTCGTTTTCTTACCCCTTCCTCATCCTCACCCTCAGCTATCAAGCTTTCTCATTTCTTATGCTGCACCTCACTGTCTACCTCCTCTTCATCATCACCCCTCTTCATCATCCCTCCCCTTTACACACCCTCTTCTTCAGTAGGTGCTAACCGGTGTTTAGTACAGCAGGACTTGAACTGGAAACATCTGTTAAAAGACTGGATATATTTCAATTTGCTGGACTTTTAACAGATGTTTCGGGGAAAAGAATTCCCCAAAAGCACAACTTGCTCTATAGCTAACACAGAACATTTTAGGATTTCTCCCATTTGTTCGGGACATGTTGACCGGCACGATAAACGGAAACGATGGCGTACATGTACTTTTACAATTATTTGTTTATTCCGTCTTACTTTATCTGAGAATATGTACGCCAAAAGCTGAGTGTGGAGGAAACTTCTGTGTAGCAATGAGGAAACTCTTTGTGTTGGAGGTTTTAATGTGACTTGTATGTGATTTGCCCGATGGAGACTTACTATTCGAACACCATGTAGAGCATCCCATCGGAGCTGTAGGTCTCCAGCAGCTCCACGATGTGAGGATGCTTCAGCATGTGGCAGATACTGGCCTCCCTCTTCAGATCTGAAACAGAGAGAGAGACATGAGGATACGTGGCATAAAGAGTACACACATCCTTTACTCAAGTAGAAGTACACACATCCTTTACTCAAGTAGAAGTACACACATCCTTTACTCAAGTAGAAGTACAGATACTCGTGTTTAAAAATACTCTGGTGAAAGTAGAAGTACTGACTAAACTTCTTTACTCAAGTAAAAGTAAAGAAGTATGGGCTTTGAAATGTACTTAAAGGGGACCTATCATGCAAAATGCACTTGTGTACGTCTTTTCTACATGAATATGTGTCCCCGGTGTTCCAGGGAACTCACCAAGTGTCAGAAAACACAACCCTCTCTATTTTCCTCCATACCCAAATCTCTAAAAAAGGGGCTGCAACGGATCTGATCAAAACTGATCCAGATTTGAACACTGTCCTGACGTCAGGACGGTGGCGCTACGGCTATTGGGCCAACTCCACCAATCAGGAGGAGACAGCCATGGCCATTGCCGTTCCAAAGCGCTGGAGACGCTGTAGTGCATATGCCAGGCCTGTAGATGGTGCTGTTCTCACAGAATCTGCCCTTACAAAAACAGAGCTAAAAAATGTCAAATTAAGCAAAATGAGGCATGGCTAA
>NW_022987549.1:911790-1024290 GCF_902827165.1 Trematomus bernacchii
CTCTCGACAGTACCATGAGTGTAACGAGGTGTGTGTTACGAGGTGTGTGTTGTGGAGGATCTCTGAGCTCTTTATGTCTGCCTGGAGGAAGCTTAAGTAAAGTGAGGAGACTTCCTGTCAGGCTGGATTATGAACTCTCCGTCAGCCACAGAGAATTAGAGAGCAGTAATGTCCCAGGTAAAGCTCCTCTAAGAAACATTAATTATCTTGAACTCACAGCATGTGTGCATGGTACCTAGCTTGCAAATGTCAGACGTGATATTAATTAGATACATGTTCATAACTCTATATGAGCAGCCCTTTGCCTTTACGTGTGATTAACCTCGAGTGTTGGATTTTCTCTGACATTTAATGGAGCAGTAAAACATTTAGCTTGCTTTGTAGGATACGATGAGAACTATTATCATGTCTGGGAATTAAAGAGGACACATTCTGCTCATCATATCAGTATTTAGCGTCTCTACTTTAAAGAGTCCTCTCCTGCTGATGTTCAGGTGTATATCAGTATGTAGTGTCTCTACTTTAAAGAGTTCTCTCCTGCTGATGTTCAGGTGTATATCAGTATGTAGTGTCTCTATTTTAAAGAGTCCTCTCCTGCTGATGTTCAGGTGTATATCAGTATGTAGTGTCTCTACTTTAAAGAGTACTCTCCTGCTGATGTTCAGGTGTATATCAGTATGTAGTGTCTCTACTTTAAAGAGTACTCTCCTGCTGATGTTCAGGTGTATATCAGTATGTAGTGTCTCTACTTTAAAGAGTACTCTCCGTCTCCTGCTGATGTTCAGGTGTATATCAGTATGTAGTGTCTCTACTTTAAAGAGTTCTCTCCTGCTGATGTTCAGGTGTATATCAGTATGTAGTGTCTCTACTTTAAAGAGTCCTCTCCTGCTGATGTTCAGGTGTATATCAGCATGTAGTGTTTCTACATTAAAGAGTCCTCTCCTGCTGATGTTCAGGTGTATATCAGTATGTAGTGTCTCTATTTTAAAGAGTCCTCTCCTGCTGATGTTCAGGTGTATATCAGTATGTAGTGTCTCTACTTTAAAGAGTCCTCTCCTGCTGATGTTCAGGTGTATATCAGTATGTAGTGTCTCTACTTTAAAGAGTCCTCTCCTGCTGATGTTCAGGTGTATATCAGTATGTAGTGTCTCTACTTTAAAGAGTCCTCTCCTGCTGATGTTCAGGTGTATATCAGTATGTAGTGTCTCTACTTTAAAGAGTCCTCTCCTGCTGATGTGCAGGTGTATATCAGTATGTAGTGTCTCTACTTTAAAGAGTCCTCTCCTGCTGATGTTCAGGTGTATATCAGTATGTAGTGTCTCTACTTTAAAGAGTCCTCTCCTGCTGATGTTCAGGTGTATATCAGTATGTAGTGTCTCTACTTTAAAGAGTCCTCTCCTGCTGATGTTCAGGTGTATATCAGTATGTAGTGTCTCTACTTTGAACACAGGGATGTTAGCCTTTGCAGACCATTTACATGCACTAAAAACCTATAGAACACACTACAGGAAAGGGAAAACCCCAAAAAGCAGAACAGGGCCTCTTTAAATAAATAAAAGCTATACTCAGTGAATAAATGAAATACTGGACAAGTACTGTGAAGGTGAACTTTGCAAGTCTTCAGAAGGAACTGCTTCAAAGCACACAGCCCAAAGACAACAGAAGAAGACTTCCATTGAACTGAAACTCCAAAGTGTGTGTGTGCGTGCGTGCGTGCGTGCGTTTGTGTGGACAACAGAGAGAATAACAAGCAGTCCAGCGTGTACAAACAAACACAAACGAGGACAAACATCTGACCTCTCCCTGCATTAACCCTTAGTGTGAAGCAGAGTGGGGAAAAGCGATCAGAATCAGCTTCATGTTAACTGAGAAGCATGCATACAAAGTTACAAGATACCCATCCTGTAACATTTCTGTAGATATAGCAGCCAGCTATATATTGCACAGTTATTACGGCATATATATATATATATTGCACATAGTTGGTATATGATATCTTTAGTTATTTGTATGAGTAATAAGCAGAGGTGGTGGGGGACTCGAGTCGCATATTTTTTGGACTTGAGACTTGCTTGACTAACATTGATAAAAGACTCGACTTGACTTTGACTTGGTATTCATGACTTGAGACTTGACTTAGGCTTGAGACAGATGACTCGAAAGGACTTTACATTGTTGTTAATGTTGAAAATAAAACTCAACTTTTCATAACCACTGTCTTTTAACTGATGTAAATTCAGAAACTGGGGTTATTCATCAGAATCTCGTATGACTTGACTTGGGACTTGCTTGACTCTCACCACAGTAACTTGGGACTTGCTTGAGACTTGTAGGTTAAGATATATATGATATCTTCAGTTATCTTTATGAATAATAACAGCTCTCTTACCCTCGGTGCTGAGTCCGGGGCTGGAGGTGAACTGGGCCACGTCCACGATCTTGACCGCGAACTGCTGCCCCGTCTCTCTGTTGATGCATCTCCGCACCACGCTGAAGGGACCCCTTTAAGACACATAGACGAAAAAACTGTTAGAAAAATATCACTGGTCACCGGCTTGAGCTTCAATCTCAGGATCCATGTATTTGTGATCCTCTCCAGAATGGAAGTAGTCATCACATACAGAGCATCAACTAGTTCCTGAACAGTGTCCTTCACATGCTGATATACAAGAGAGGGAGTTACACAGTCACAAGATGGAGGAATACCGGGTCTTCTAGGTAATCATACATCCTCCTGTCATGTACAAAATACTGAGTTTTTCTCGAAATGTTGGCTTTTTTCTGAAAATCGCAACAGTCTGACTTTTTCTCAAAATTCTGACTTTTTCTCAAAATCTCAAAATTCTGACTTTATCTTAAAATTCTTGCTTATTTGACTGTATAGCACTTCGGTCTGGAGGTTTTAAATTACTTCATAAATAAAGCTGTATTGTATTGTAAGACCAGAATGCACTTGGCTTCTCATTGCCAGGGTTGCAGGGCGCACAAATTGAGCGCCCTGCAAAAATCGAGGGTTAAAATGAACAAGCTCACAGGTCAGAGCATTACAGCAGGAACTCCTACATAAAGCTGCTCCTGCACTCACAACACTGTGGAGTTCACATTGTTTGAGTTTTCTGAAATTGACAAATGTATTGTTTGCAAGCTGTTGTTATCTTTCATATTTCCCCATGGAGCAACACAGCTCTCAGACAAAGAGGATTGAGAGAAAGCTGGAAGAAAGAGAAACAATTTAGTCACTTTTTCCTTCATGTCCAGTCGCTTTGTAAAGCTATTTGACGACATGATTATCAAAGTAGTCAATATATGCTGCTATATCAAAAAGGGCTGCATGAAATGAAACAAAAAAAGTATATGACTAATATTGCAATATCATTTGCAAGGAGGGAGTGATCCATTTTAAAACATTACCATTGAAAAATATATATTAAAATCATCATAGTTTGATTTTTTTTGAATAGGATCTGTACCGTACAAATCCCTTTTAATTAATGTTGTAGCTCAGGACTGCAGCTCCACAATATTGTCACATATTTATCCTTTAAAAAAGATTCTCTTACTGCTATTTTGAATAATGCACTAGTCCATATTTCAATAAAACGTTGATTCATTGTACAGCCTTAGCATTGACTTTAAAGACAGATATTGTCAGATTTAGCATTTCTCCTACAGATACAGAGTGCACTGACCTATAATCTGTTGTTGTTGATAAAGACAGCTGTATGTTCATTTGTTATTGTTACATTTTTAGGATCAATAAGTAGTTTACAACTTTGCAGAAACAGCCAAACATCGAGCAAACACAACAACACAAAACAGAGACATCTGGCTGTGTGTGTGTGTGTGTGTGTGTGTGTGTGCGTGTGTGTGTGTGTGTGTGTGTGTGTGTGTGTGTGTGTGTGTGTGTGTGTGTGTGTGTGTGTGTGTGTGTGTGTGTGTGTGTGTGTGTGTGTGTGTGGAGATTGAGTTCAGCAGTAGGGAAGAAAGAGAGTAGCTGCTGCAGATACAAACAGAAATAGATTTCTTTATGTAAACACCGTATGCTGGCAGCAGCAGGCACACAATCCTATACATCTCTTTTCTATACGTTCTGATAGAGTGGTGCAGTGATGACTTTAGGCTGCTTCCACACAAAGTTTGTTATAATTGGATTTCGGAATATTGCCGGAAATAAGACCTTTGTTTATGGTACTTTTGTTTTGGTTTTGTTCTGCAGGATAATATCCACGTCTCAAGACCACTTGTATAATAGTTGAAGTATAAATACAGAAGGTAAGGAACATAAACAAACAACAGCACGGTCACATGACTTCACGTCACCACCGCTAAGCTAAAGGTGGCTAATGTTGGGCTATAAAGGAACTACAGCACGGTCACATGACTTCACGTCACCACCGCTAAGCTAAAGGTGGCTAATGTTGGGCTATAAAGGAACTACAGCACGGTCACATGACTTCACGTCACCACCGCTAAGCTAAAGGTGGCTAATGTTGGGCTATAAAGGAACTACAGCACGGTCACATGACTTCACTTCACCACCGCTAAGCTAAAGGTGGCTAATGTTGGGCTATAAAGGAACTACAGAACGGTCACATGACTTCACGTCACCACCGCTAAGCTAAAGGTGGCTAATGTTGGGCTATAAAGGAACTACAGCGTGGTCACATGACTTCACGTCACCACAGCTAAGCTAAAGGAGGCTAATGTTGGGCTATAAAGGAACTACAGCACGGTCACATGACTTCACGTCACCACCGCTAAGCTAAAGGTGGCTAATGTTGGGCTATAAAGGAACTACAGCACGGTCACATGACTTCACGTCACCACCGCTAAGCTAAAGGAGGCTAATGTTGGGCTATAAAGGAACTACAGCACGGTCACATGACTTCACCACCGCTAAGCTAAAGGCGGCTAATGTTGGGCTATAAAGGAACTACAGCACGGTCACATGACTTCACGTCACCACCGCTAAGCTAAAGGAGGCTAATGTTGGGCTATAAAGGAACTACAGCACGGTCACATGACTTCACGTCACCACCGCTAAGCTAAAGGAGGCTAATGTTGGGCTATAAAGGAACTACAGCACGGTCACATGACTTCACGTCACCACCGCTAAGCTAAAGGAGGCTAATGTTGGGCTATAAAGGAACTACAGCACGGTCACATGACTTCACGTCACCACCGCTAAGCTAAAGGAGGCTAATGTTGGGCTATAAAGGAACAACAGCACGGTCACATGACTTCACGTCACCATCGCTAAGCTAAAGGAGGCTAATGTTGGGCGTGATGACGTTTAGACGTGTCATTTAGTCACTTGTTAGCAACTGCTGATTTTAAATTCAGCAGTAGGGTATTTACTGACTTTTAAAACAAAAGTCTCTTCAGCTTGTGTTAACCACAGATCTTATTTCAGGATAAAATCATGTTAAAAGAACTTCAAGACGAGTCAACCCAAAGCGCCAAAATGCTGTCTCATTTCTAGGTTTTAGGACTCTTTCCTGCACCATGTTATTCCTAGAGTCTTTCCCAGCATGCATTGCTCTGTGCAGAAGAACACCATGCACAGGTCAGCAGGCTGTAATGTGACAGATTAATACTGGAGAGCACATTTAGCTCCCTGCTGCCATGAGGTTATTTCTAGAGGTAGGTTTAATGATCTTTACTATTAGGGCATGAGGTAAAGTGTCTGAGTGTGGCTCGGTATCATTTAATATGTTGTCATAGATGCTACTATTTATATATTTGAGTTTAGGTACTGATATTTAAACAGTTCTTTGACACTGAACAATGCAAGGCCATTATTTGAAATGGCAGCATGCAAGACGCTGATTTTAAATCATGTTTTTTATCCTACATTTCAAATGAATAAAAACTAAAGCTACTTGCATCAGGTAAAACATTTCCATTAGGCCGAAGTAATATCAGCGAAAAAGATAAAACCAGGTAAGAAAATGAATATTGTTATTATTATTATTATGTCAGATTGAAGAACCAGCCCAAAAACCCAGCAACACACCAACACACACACACACAAGGTTTTTCACCTAAAAGACCCATTCAGCAACTAAATGGACATTTGTTTTCAAGTAAACTACTGAAATAAAAGACTGAAAAGTAACAGTTGTGTCATTGGAGTGGAATCCAGTTAAAGTCCCTTTCAAGTGGGGAAAGACTTAACACACACACACAATGATGAACAGACACACACCTGCAGCCCACAGCAGAAAACACTCTACACACACACTCATGTAATGTGAAAGCAATACACTTCACTGCAACACAACACACTGTGTGTGTGTGTGTGTGTGTGTGTGTGTGTGTGTGTGTGTGTGTGTGTGTGTGTGTGTGTGTGTGTGTGTGTGTGTGTGTGTGTGTGTGTGTGTGTGTGTGTGTGTGTGTGTGGTGTGTGTGTGTGTGTGTGTGTGTGTGTGTGTGTGTGTGTGTGTGTGTGTGTGTGTGTGTGTGTGTGTGTGTGTGTGTGTGTGTGTGTGTGTGTGTGTGTGTGTGTGTGTGTGTGTGTGTGTGTGTGTGTGTGTGTGTGTGTGTGTGTGGAGATTGAGTTCAGCAGTAGGGAGGAAAGAGAGTAGCTGCTGCAGATACAAACAGAAATAGATTTGTTTTATGTAAACACCGTATGCTGGCAGCAGCAGGCACACAATCCTATACATCTATTTTCTATACGTTCTGATAGAGTGGTGCAGTGATGACTTTAGGCTGCTTCCACACAAAGTTTGTTATAATTGGATTTCGGAATATTGCCGGAAATAAGACCTTTGTTTATGGTACTTTTGTTTTGGTTTTGTTCTGCAGGATAATATCCACGTCTCAAGACCACTTGTATAATAGTTGAAGTATAAATACAGAAGGTAAGGAACATAAACAAACAACAGCACGATCACATGACTTCACGTCACCACCGCTAAGCTAAAGGAGGCTAATGTTGGGCTATAAAGGAACAACAGCACGGTCACATGACTTCACGTCACCACCGCTAAGCTAAAGACGGCTAATGTTGGGCTATAAAGGAACTAAAGCACGGTCACATGACTTCACGTCACCACCGCTAAGCTAAAGACGGCTAATGTTGGGCTATAAAGGAACTAAAGCACGGTCACATGACTTCACGTCACCACCGCTAAGCTAAAGGCGGCTAATGTTGGGCTATAAAGGAACTAAAGCACGGTCACATGACTTCACCTCACCACCGCTAAGCTAAAGGCGGCTAATGTTGGGCTATAAAGGAACTAAAGCACGGTCACATGACTTCACGTCACCACCGCTAAGCTAAAGACGGCTAATGTTGGGCTATAAAGGAACTACAGCACGGTCACATGACTTCACGTCACCACCGCTAAGCTAAAGATGGCTAATGTTGGGCTATAAAGGAACTACAGCAGGGTCACATGACTTCAGGTCATCACCGCTAAGCTAACGATGGCTAATGTTGGGCTATAAAGGAACTACAGCACGGTCACATGACTTCACGTCATCACCGCTAAGCTAAAGGTGGCTAATGTTGGACTATAAAGGAACTACAGCACGGTCACATGACTTCACGTCATCACCGCTAAGCTAAAGGAGGCTAATGTTGGGCTATAAAGGAACTACAGCACGGTCACATGACTTCACGTCATCACCGCTAAGCTAAAGGAGGCTAATGTTGGGCTATAAAGGAACTACAGCGCGGTCACATGACTTCACGTCACCACCGCTAAGCTAAAGGTGGCTAATGTTGGGCTATAAAGGAACTACAGCACGGTCACATGACTTCACGTCACCACCGCTAAGCTAAAAGTTGCTAATGTTGGGCTATAAAGGAACTACAGCACGGTCACATGACTTCACGTCACCACCGCTAAGCTAAAGGAGGCTAATGTTGGGCTATAAAGGAACTACAGCACGGTCACATGACTTCACGTCACCACCGCTAAGCTAAAGGAGGCTAATGTTGGGCTATAAAGGAACTACAGCACGGTCACATGACTTCACGTCACCACCGCTAAGCTAAAGGAGGCTAATGTTGGGCGTGATGACGTTTAGACGTGTCATTTAGTCACTTGTTAGCAACTGCTGTTTTTAAATTCAGCAGTAGGGTATTTACAGACTTTTAAAACAAAAGTCTCTTCAGCTTGTGTTAACCACAGATCTTATTTCAGGATAAAATCATGTTAAAAGAACTTCAAGACGAGGCAACCCAAAGCGCCAAAATGCTGTCTCATTTCTAGGTTTTAGGACTCTTTCCTGCACCATGTTATTCCTAGAGTCTTTCCCAGCATGCATTGCTCTGTGCAGAAGAACACCATGCACAGGTCAGCAGGCTGTAATGTGACAGATTAATACTGGAGAGCACATTTAGCTCCCTGCTGCCATGAGGTTATTTCTAGAGGTAGGTTTAATGATCTTTACTATTAGGGCATGAGGTAAAGTGTCTGAGTGTGGCTCGGTATCATTTAATATGTTGTCATAGATGCTACTATTTATATATTTGAGTTTAGGTACGGATATTTAAACAGTTCTTTGACACTGAACAATGCAAGGCCATTATTTGAAATGGCAGCATGCAAGACGCTGATTTTAAATCATGTTTTTTATCCTACATTTCAAATGAATAAAAACTAAAGCTACTTGCATCAGGTAAAACATTTCCATTAGGCCGAAGTAATATCAGCGAAAAAGATAAAACCAGGTAAGAAAATGAATATTGTTATTATTATTATGTCAGATTGAAGAACCAGCCCAAAAACCCAGCAACACGCCAACACACACACACACGGTTTTTCACCTAAAAGACCCATTCAGCAACTAAACGGACATTTGTTTTCAAGTAAACTACTGAAATAAAAGACTGAAAAGTAACAGTTGTGTCATTGGAGTGGAATCCAGTTAAAGTCCCTTTCAAGTGGGGAAAGACTTAACACACACACACAGACACACACAATGATGAACAGACACACACCTGCAGCCCGCAGCAGAAAACACTCCACACACACTCATGTAATGTGAAAGCAATACACTTCACTGCGACACAACACAGCAGACTGTGTGTGTGTGTGTGTGTGTGTGTGTGTGTGTGTGTGTGTGTGTGTGTGTGTGTGTGTGTGTGTGTGTGTGTGTGTGTGTGTGTGTGTGTGTGTGTGTGTGAACAGATGGTGATCAAGCTAAAGCTGCTTAGTGTCAGAGGGTGAGGTAGACCGGCACTGCCCGAGCACACACACACACACACACACACACACACACAGTATAAACATAGATCAAGCTGGAGACTGAAATAAACACGACAGTAAACTGTGAGCATGGGGATTGTGCAACGGTTCTTAGCTGTATCAATGCATGCAGACCTCTCTAATACTCTGACACACACAGAGAGAGAGTTAGAAACATTCCTCAGTGTCCCCGTTTCACCGTCACATGAGAAGTATTTATTTCACTAGATGCTTCTGAGTGCAATTCACACACACACACACACACACACACCACACACACACACACACAAACACACACACACACACACACACACACACACACACACACACACACACACACACACACACACACACACACACACACACACACACACACACACACACACACACACACACACACACACACACACACACACACACACACACACACACACACACACACACACACACACACACACACACACACACACACACACACACACACACACACACACACACACACACACACACACACACACACACACACACACACACACACACACACACACACACACACACACACAGGTTGTAAATTCCACAATGACCAACAGAAATCCATCTTTTTGTCCTTCAGCCCATTTACTTACCAGTTTGCTTTTTTCTTAATCATTTGTGTAAATATCTGAATGAAGTCGTGTGGAGCTGCAGTCCTGGGCTATAAACCTTATTAAAAGATATTGTTTTTGGTACAGATCCTCTAATATTTTTGAATCAATTGCAACATAAATATTTCCCAAAGCCCTTTTCAGTGCACTTTTAGAAGAAACAGCAGAATATATTGACTACTTTGATAACCATGTCGTCAAATAGCTTTACAAAGCGACTGGACATGAAGGAAAAAGTGACAAAAATCATTCTCTTTCTTCCAGCTTTCTCTCAATCCTCTTTGTCTGAGAGCTGTGTTGCTCCATGGGGAAATATGAAAGACAACAACAGCTTGCAAACAATACATTTGCCAATTTCAGGAAGTCTGTACTTGAGAAACTAAACTCCAGTCAGAGTGAATCTCTTCTCTCACTGAGTTGCAGCAGGTACTCTGGGTCAAAGGTTTCTCATCAGTAATGCAGTGTTTCTCCATTGCTGCTGCCTTATCTCCCTCCTCATATAGTCCCTAACCTCTGACCTCTGACCCCCCCCAAATGTCAGGTGGTGCTCGAGGAGCTGCGACAAACAGGAGGAGGAGGAGATGTGGTAGAAATACTGAGGCTGAATCAGGAGATAACTTGAGGGGAAAAGAAGAAAGTTGGCTGAAACTGAGGCAGTGAACAATAAAGCTAATTTAGAAAGACAAGCTTCGAGTTTCTCAAATTGCATCCTATTTTCTGTGCGAAAACAACTGCAAACTTATATATAAAACAAGGCGGTTTAAAATGATTTCAAGATTTGTATCCATGTCTTTTCTGCTTACGCTGAAGGAAAGGAATTCATGGTGTGTGTGTGTGTGTGTATGTGTGTATATGTGTGCGTGTGTGTGTATGTGCATGTGTATATGTATGTGTGTGTGTGTGCGTGTGTGTGTGTATATGTGCATGTGTGTGTGTGTGTGTGTGTGTGTGTGTGTGTGTGTATGTGTATGTGTGTGTATGTGTGTATGTGTGTATGTGTATGTGTGTATGTGCGTGTGTGTGTGTGTGTATGTGTGTATATGTGTGCGTGTGTGTGTATGTGCATGTGTATATGTATGTGTGTGTGTGTGCGTGTGTGTGTGTATATGTGCATGTGTGTGTGTGTGTGTGTGTGTGTGTGTGTATGTGTATGTGTGTGTATGTGTGTATGTGTGTATGTGTATGTGTATGTGTGTATGTGCGTGTGTGTGTGTGTGTGTGTGTGTATGTGTATGTGCATGTGTATATGTGTATGTGTGTGTGCGTATGTGTGTATGTGTATGTGTGTGTGTGTGTATGTGCATGTGTATATGTATGTGTGTGTGTGCATATGTGCATATGTGTGTGTGTGCATATGTGCATATGTGTGTGTGTGTGTGTGTGTGTGTGTGTGCATGTGTATGTGTGTGTGTGCGTGTGTGTGTGTATGCGTGTGCGTGTGCGTGTATGTGTATGTGTATGTGCGTGCGTGTGTGTATGTGCGTGCGTGTGTGTGTGTGCGTGTGTGTGTGTATGCGTGTGCGTGTGCGTGTATGTGTATGTGTATGTGCGTGCGTGTGTGTGTGTGTGTCTGTCTGTTAGACACACAAACACACAAAGGAGAAGACGACAGGTTTGGTTAGGATCAGAAAAGCTCTGGACATCCTGTCTCTCCTGGGACATGTCTCCATGCTTTAATGTTCAAACAGCTCGTTATGTTCCTCACACTGCGTGTGCTGCAGCACCTCTTCCCCCCTCTGTCTATCCCTTGTTTACATGCTGAAGTAACAGAAAATGTTTCCCAATTTGGGATCAATCAAATGAATCTAATCTGCAGGAGATGAGGTTTACTCTGCCTCAGCAAGCCTTTAAAAAAGATTTAAGGATCACAATCAAAATCTTCTGCACCCACCAGGCTCACAATACTCCAAAGCTGGGAAAGGAACTGTAGAGAAGCGTCAGTGGAAGAAGGAGAAGCTTCTCAAACTGCAGACGGCTGAAGTGGCGGATCTGGGCGTCTTGGAAGAAATCAGCCGCACTATTGTGGCTGTGAATGAGTCTCAGCTGCAGCCATTAGATCTGAATAGAGTCAGCTGCTCCTCTGATGTTTCCTGCACTTCAGCCAGCTCAAATAACAGGAAGGAGGAAGAACCAGGAAGAGAGAGAAGAGTCCATTCGTGCAAACACGCCTCCTCCATTTCTCTCAGAGTCTATCCGAACTGCGAGCATGCACCACGGCTAATTGGATGTATTAACAGTGAATTATGCAGGGCACTATAACCAAAGTTACTCCAAACTGTGTTCATCTCATTACTTTAAGGTCTTGACTGACGCCTTTTTCTCAGGATTATGATTTATTATCGTCGGGTAATTACACCAAATGGGTTTCTCAAGGTCTCAACATGTTGCTGTTCTTATAATTCATCGTCAGCGCCGTGCTGTTTATCAAATAAGAAAGTGTTGATCACAGTTGTAGACATTTTAAACTCTACTTTAACCTTTAAACACAAGGGGATGCAAACCCTTGGCAACCTATAGCAAACATTACTGTAATAAAACATCAAATGCATGGGGGGTACAAGTCATGCAACATCTGCAGAAAGCATGTCTGCTCAACATGCCATTATTGATTTTTTATATGACACGTATTGTATATTAAAAGTCTAAACCTGACAAGCTTAAGGAGTTGTATTAGGTCAGTCACGATGAATCTGTCCTGCTGAATCCATCATTAATTCTTTGTGATGTGTCCACTGCTTCTGTAATGGCTGCCAGCGTCTGTAACGGTGATAAAGACTGTTGACCCATTTCTGATCACAACTCCTGGACCACTCATACTCTCTTTACTTACAGTGAAAGCAGTGAAGGAAGAAAGAAGTAGGGCAGTAGTTTTATGACATATGTGTGGGTTCATTTGGTGTGTATGGCTGGTAGAGATGTCCCGATCCGATCACGTGATCAGGGATCGGAGCCGATCACGTGATTTTCAAAAGATCGGAATCGGGAGAAAAAAATCGGGGATCGGAATTTTTTTTTTTTTTTAATAAAATATTTTTCTTATTTTATTTAATGTTACAAAACAAAACAGACCATGTTCACGTCTTAAAGTCATCCTGAGGCCTTAGTTTTGGTTTAAAATTACACAACATCATGTATGTGTTGCTTCTTTTGGGCTTGTTTTCATAGACCTGGTTGCTTATTTCTCTCAAATCTGGCAACAGAGTGGGCGCAGTGTCTAATAGTAGCAGTAAGCTAACAAGAGGCTACGTTCAGCTGGTGTAACGAGAGGCTACGTTCAGCTGGTGTAACGAGAGGCTACGTTCAGCTGGTGCCTCGGGAGTCGGGACAGAGAAAATGTCAGGAGTTTGGAAGTCTTATAAAATTGAAAGCGAAGGCAGTGTAACAGCCAGATGCAATGTTTGCAAGGCGGAGGTTCCGCGTGGTGGAAAGAACAGAGCTACGTTCAACACGACCAATTTAATACAAACACCAACAACAACACGACGAGTACACAGCGGCCACTCAGGTAACGGCACTGAAACAACCGACACTTTCAGAGACTTTTAAAAGGAAAGAGAAACTGCCCCAGAACAGTGAAAAGGCCAAAAACATAACAGCCAAGATAGCTGAATTCATCGCGTTGGATGACCAGCCGTTATCTGTGGTGGAGAACGTGGGGTTTAAGGGACAACTTGAATGCTTTTCTTTTTTTGCATTGCATAAAGATCGGATCGGGAAAAATCGGTATCGGCAGATTGTCAAAATCAAATGATCGGAATCGGATCGGGAGCAAAAAAAGGTGATCGGGACATCCCTAATGGCTGGTGTAAATCATTTTGAATGCAGCGGAATTGAAGTGCATTAAAACTGTGGTAACTAGATGCGCCGGAAATCAAAGAGAATCGAAGCTTCGTACATATTTTACATGTTGATATTCGGGACTTTTCCCAACTCAAATGTCCAGAAGTTTGAGACCCCATTTGTTTATCTGTTTTAAAATCATGCCTTACATTTGGGATTTTTAAGAAAGCAATTAAAAAACTTGCATTTCCCAGTTTAGACCTCAGTGCAGTTCACACTCCTCAGCAGAAAGTGGGATAACGTTGCCGGGGTTAGGGGTTAATGCATAGAATGTGCATGTTGCCCGCCATATTTCTCCCCTAGCTTTTCAACAACATTTAGCTTGTTTTATCCCAAAATGATATCACACAGTCGTGAACATGTTGGTTGTACGGGCTATCTGCTTCAAAAGCCACGAAAAGCAAAACATTCTGCACGGTGAAATGATTTCTTTTTAGGAATTCTGAATTTTCGCAAATAGAATATCAGGTTAAAAGTCTGGGAACACAAATACCTTTCCTGACATTTAGCTGATGCTTTTCATCCAAAACAACTTCCAATAACTGCAACCAACCTTTAAGATACAAACCAAGATCAGTACGAGTAAACGTAGAAAAGTATTAGCATCAAAATATAGTTCAAGTACCAAAAGTAAAAGTAGTCATTGTGCAGATCGGTCCATTTCAGAATAATATCAACTTCCAATAACTGCAACCAACCTTTAAGAAACAAAACCAAGAGTCCTGCAAGTAAATACAATTCATACAACCCAGACCTTCCTACGTGCTTCAGACCAAAGTGATGCATTTATTTTGTACTATTTCCCCATACTTATGAAGGAACTTAACCCTCGAAGCTATCCTCCATACTGCGTAGGACCCTGAGAATGTTCTCCATTGTAAAGAGTAAACATGTTTGACCTTCAGTCTCACAGCTCACATCAATAAGCACTTAACCACCAACACATCACTGCTCTGACCTCAGGTAGGATGTGTTACTGTGACTACAATCTGCTGCTATGAAAGACCCTGTGAGAGCAGGAAGGGCTCAGCAGGGAATCATTCAAATAACCCAGACCTTCCTACGTGCTTCAGACCAAAGTGATGCATTTCTTTTGTACTATTTTTCCATCTTTTCAAGGAACTTAACCCTCGGAGCTATCCTCCATACAGCGTAGGAACCCTAACACCCCTTGCTGTGAAATACAAATTATGTGCAATATATATATATGCCGTTAATATCTGTGCGATATATACCTGGCTGCTATATCTTCAAAACTGTTTTTGTATTTTGCAAATTGTGTAATTTATTTTTATTAGAAAGATATCCCTGGTCCCCGGCTTGATCTTCAACATCAGGATCCATGTATGTCTGATCCTCTCCAGAATGGAAGGAGTCATCACATACAGAGCATCAACTAGTTCCTGAACAGTGTCCTTCACATGCTGATATCCAAGAGAGGGAGTTACACAGTCACAAGATGGAGGAATACCGGTTCTTCATACATCCTGTCATGAACCAAATACTGAGTTTTATCTAAAAATGTTGGCTTTTTTCAAGAAATCTCAAAATTCTGACTTTTTCTCAAAATTCTGACTTTTTCTCAAAATGTTGACTTTTTCTCAAAATGTTGACTTTTTCTCAAAATTATGACTTTTTCTCAAAATTATGACTTTTTCTCAAAATCTGAAGATTATGACTTTTTCTCAAAATCTCAATATTATGAATTTCTCAAAAATCTGAAAATTATGACTTTCTCAAATCTGAAAATTATGACTTTTTCTCAAATCAGAAAATTATGACTTTCTCAAAAATCAGAAAATTATGACTTTTTCTCAAAATCTCAACATTATGACTTTTTCTCAAAAATCTGACTTTTTTTCTCAAAATCTGAACATTCTGACTTTTTCTGAATACTTAAAAATGTTAATAATCCCTTGTCCCCGGCTTGAGCTTCAATCTCAGGATCCATGTATCTGTGATCCTCTCCAGAATGGAAGTAGTCATCACATACAGAGCATCAACTAGTTCCTGAACAGTGTCCTTCACATGCTGATATCCAAGAGAGGGAGTTACACAGTCACAAGATGGAGGAATAGAAAGCAGTATTCAATGTTTACTTCAGATTAGCTCCACATCTGAAATGAGCATGCTTGTCATATGTCTATCTCCATAGAGGCTGAATCATCATGTTAATCACATAGCTATCATATGCCTCAAACAGTCCTGATGCTCTTCTAGGTAATCATACATCCTGTCATGTTCACAGCTACAGTTGGGATACCTTTGTTATCATGTGAACTCCCGACACTTTTTTATCTTGAATATCTTTTTATGCGTGCTTCTGAGTTAACATTAAGCTGTCTTGGGCTCTTTCCTGCTGTAACAAATGTACTTTTCCCCTCTGTGGGACGAATATTCTGATTCTGATTCTGATAAGGAATGTGCTGCGATGCATCCAACGTCAGGGGAACCAATGGGGGATTCACGACGGCATCAAAAAGATGGGGTGCCCTACAGTCAAATGCTATCTGCATGTGTGTGCGTGTGCGTGTGCGTGCGTGCGTGTGCGTGTGCGTGTGCGTGTGTGTGTGTGTGTGTAGTAAAACGTGATTTGCGGGCCTCAGTCTTTCCCAACTTCTAAGTGCATCAATCACGCTGCGTCTCATTCTCTAAATGTCACCGGCTTTACGACACACACTCGTCCGAAGCACCACTCACACTGAGGGAGGGGCCAGAACCGGAGAGATGTGATTAGGAAACAAAGAAAAGGAAACTGGAGTTACATTCAAAAGGGCACAATGAGCTAGGGTCTAGGTTTGGCAGTGGACATCTTGAATGCCAGGCTCCTTCTATGCAACGTGAGAAAGACAAAGGAAATGAGGAAGAATAATAGTGCAAGAGAGGAATAAGTAAAAAATATCGGAAAAGGCCAATTCTGTACATTAAATCACCTTTCATGGGAATGAGACATAAATATGCATGTTGTGTTACTTGTAGAGTTGCTGTCTTTGTGCTATACTAACACAGCAGTGTGTTCCCTCTCTAAAGTCATGTGTTCTCCTCAGACGGTAAATGTAACCTTCTTGCTCCAGCAGTAAATAAAGAGGTTACAGCAGGTGATAAAGATAGAGGAAGAATAGATTCTTTTCTCCAACCTCTACTTTTCATCTTGCTATTCACAGGCACTACAAACGTGCAGCACATTCACAAACAGCGTTATATATTAAATATTTATATATTTGCCTTTATTTGCATACTTTGATTGTATGTTGATTTACAATGGAAACACATTAAAGGTAGGGTAGGTAAGTTTGAGAAACCGGCTCGAGATACACTTTTTCTTATATTCCATGGAATGCTCTTAACATCCCGATAGCAATGAATATCTTAAATGCTTTGACAAAAAATCCATTAAAAAATATCATCTGTGGAAGCCGTAATACTGTAAAAAGCACGACCAATCATCTGAGCCGGCCCGGCTAAAGTAACTGGATGGCCTACCTGCCTGTCAGCCTTCCATCTGTGCACAAACTTATCTCGTGCCCTCATTGGTCATGTGTGCGTTCGTGTGTGTTGGAGGAGGGGCTCTGTAAGGAAGTGGCAGATTTTCTCCGGTTGTGTATTTTCAAATTCTCTCGATCTCGAGCCGGTTTCTCCAAAATTACCTACCCCACCTTTAAGTTGCGTAACTTTTAAATTGTGATTGGGATTTGGTAACTGTCCACTTTTTTAAACAGGTGTTAGGTATTGTATAGATTTACATTTGATACTTTTTGGGGGTTTTCCCTTTCCTGAAGTGTGTACAGTAATATCCCTCCATTGGACTCCTTTGTTTACTTCCGGAACATGGTGACATCACTACGTAACATTCACGCTTCTATTGGCTAGCGCTCCAACACATTGTTCGTGATAGGCTAAGGGGCGGGACATCTCTAAGCGGTTCGCCATTCACAACAGAGCCGGCCAGCTAACCAATCAGAGCAGACTGGGCTCTGGTTTCAGACAGAGGGTGAAAAGAGGTGCTGCAGACAGTATGAGAAAAATAAAGAGCTTTCTGAACATTAAAGCATGGAGACAGTGAATACTAACATGAGCAGAATATATGTTCTTTAAAGCATTCGTTCCAACCGAGCTCACACTTGGACTACAGCCAGCAGGTGAGAGCGTCTCCAGCTTTGCACACGACTCAGTGGGTTCCTCAGAAACAACCAAGAGGAAGTTACTAAGTACTAAGCTGATTTATTCCAGCGTGTCACCAGCTCCTGATGGAGATGACAGTCACGTCTCTGAGCTGTTAGATTAGACAGCAACTTCTAGCGAGCCAATTTATGCTAATCTTATCAGGATAAGAATCAGCATCAACAAGAGAGAACATTTGAATGAAGACATCTCCCAAGAAAGAACAAACAGTGAATGCATGCTGAGGAATCTTACAAAGAGGAAACATAAAGAAGAGATCATGTAGGAGTAACCACACCCTGACCCTTATCAGTGATTACACAATGAGGTTTAAATCAAGTGTTCAGGACTGAAACGTAATGCCATCAGAAGGAATAATGAGACGTCAGCCTGCAGGAAACATTCAGGAGAATCTGCACTAAGTGAGAGTCCTTCAAATGTTTACACGTCACGGAGAGGAGGGAGTAAGAGAGGGATGAACAGAGGACCGAGAAGTACTCACATCTTGTACTTGAGTTAAAGTAGAAGTACTCAGATCTTGTTCTTGAGTAAAAGTAGAAGTACTCACATCTTGTACTTGAGTTAAAGTAGAAGTACTCAGATCTTGTACTTGAGTTAAAGTAGAAGTACTCACATCTTGTACTTGAGTAAAAGTAGAAGTACTCAGATCTTGTACTTGAGTAAAAGTAGAAGTACTCAGATCTTGTACTTGAGTAAAAGTAGAAGTACTCAGATCTTGTTCTTGAGTAAAAGTAGAAGTACTCACATCTTGTACTTGAGTTAAAGTAGAAGTACTCAGATCTTGTACTTGAGTTAAAGTAGAAGTACTCACATCTTGTACTTGAGTTAAAGTAGAAGTACTCAGATCTTGTACTTGAGTAAAAGTAGAAGTACTCAGATCTTGTACTTGAGTAAAAGTAGAAGTACTCAGATCTTGTACTTGAGTAAAAGTAGAAGTACTCAGATCTTGTACTTGAGTAAAAGTAGAAGTACTCAGATCTTGTACTTGAGTAAAAGTAGAAGTACTCAGATCTTGTTCTTGAGTAAAAGTAGAAGTACTCAGATATTGTACTTGAGTAAAAGTAGAAGTACTCAGATCTTGTACTTGAGTTAAAGTAGAAGTACTCACATCTTGTACTTGAGTTAAAGTAGAAGTACTCACATCTTGTACTTGAGTAAAAGTAGAAGTACTCAGATCTTGTACTTGAGTAAAAGTAGAAGTACTCAGATCATGTACTTGAGTAAAAGTAGAAGTACTCAGATCTTGTACTTGAGTAAAAGTAGAAGTACTCAGATCTTGTTCTTGAGTAAAAGTAGAAGTACTCAGATATTGTACTTGAGTAAAAGTAGAAGTACTCAGATCTTGTACTTGAGTTAAAGTAGAAGTACTCACATCTTGTACTTGAGTTAAAGTAGAAGTACTCACATCTTGTACTTGAGTTAAAGTAGAAGTACTCAGATCTTGTACTTGAGTAAAAGTAGAAGTACTCAGATCATGTACTTGAGTAAAAGTAGAAGTACTCAGATATGGTACTTGAGTAAAAGTAGAAGTACTCAGATCTTGTACTTGAGTTAAAGTAGAAGTACTCACATCTTGTACTTGAGTTAAAGTAGAAGTACTCAGATCTTGTACTTGAGTTAAAGTAGAAGTACTCACATCTTGTACTTGAGTTAAAGTAGAAGTACTCACATCTTGTACTTGAGTTAAAGTAGAAGTACTCAGATCTTGTACTTGAGTAAAAGTAGAAGTACTCAGATCTTGTACTTGAGTTAAAGTAGAAGTACTCAGATCTTGTACTTGAGTAAAAGTAGAAGTACTCAGATCTTGTACTTGAGTTAAAGTAGAAGTACTCAGATCTTGTACTTGAGTTAAAGTAGAAGTACTCACATCTTGTACTTGAGTAAAAGTAGAAGTATTCAGATCTTGTACTTGAGTTAAAGTAGAAGTACTCAGATCTGGTACTTGAGTAAAAGTAGAAGTACAAAAGTAGAAGTACTCAGAGGTTGTACTTGATTAAAAGTAGAAGTACTCAGATCTTGTACTTGAGTAAAAGTAGAAGTACTCAGATATTGTACTTGAGTAAAAGTAGAAGTACCAGAGTGTAGGAATACTCTGTTATAGTAAAAGTACTGCATTCAAAATGTTCCTCAAGTAAAAGTAGAAGTACTCAGATCTTGTACTTGATTAAAAGTAGAAGTACTCAGATCTTGTACTGGAGTAAAAGTAGAAGTACTCAGATCTTGTACTTGAGTAAAAGTAGAAGTACTCAGATCTTGTACTTGAGTAAAAGTAGAAGTACTCAGATCTTGAGAAAGTAGTCATTGTGCAGATTGGTCCATTTCAGAATAATATATATGATATGTTTTATAATGATTGATCATGAAAGTGTTCTCAAAGCTGGTAAAGGTGCAGCTAGTTTGAATGACTTTGTATACTGCAGGGTAGCTTGAGAATTTACTCCAGGTGGAACTAAAGTCTGATTTAACACTTGATTAGATTTCACATCATTAAGGAAGGGACTTTGACACAAAAAAGCTGGAGCAAAAAAAGGCAAGAGGTTCACCAAAACTACCAGAAATCATCCTCTGAGGAGCATGAACATTCACATAGCAACCTAGCCAGCACGTATTAAATCCAACACGTGGAACAAGAGATTGACTGAACAGTCTGGGTAAAGCTTGAGTGATCTGACGCGTGAGGATTGTTAAATATCTGTTCAAACTGAGCTGACAGGTTTTTAGACATCTTTGATTGGCTGTTTATTTATTTATCTGCCTCTGTCTCTTTCTCACTCATGTAGAAACACATTGATTCAGCTGCTGACAGAAAGCTTCAATCAAACTTCTTTCATCTGCTGCCTCACTGCCTTTCTGTAAAAACGACTTAACAGGTTGAAAAACACGGTATAATGCATTCAACACAAAAGCATCTGAGGTACATTAGGGACAATATAATCATTATGAGGTGTGAGACATTTCATGAGTCTGCAGTTCACTGAAAGCAACACAATAAACACTAGCTGCCCACAAAGAGAATGAGATATAAAAGCCAAGACAGTGGAGAGAGTGCAGAGAGTGCAAAATAGAGAATACAAATGTCCTGAAGGCGGACACAACAATAAATCTAGTGTTTGACCAGACCAGCTGAGCAATGAGAAGGAAATATATGAAGTTGTTGGTCAGAGGCGAGGCTGGCCTGGAGATCTCCTTCAAATATATGTATAAAGGCTACTAAAAGACTTCAAATACACGTATATATCACATGCACGGGCAATTAGATATTACCTTTTGGATTATAACACAGGGTTAGTTTGTGTCCAGTGTTCTGACTGAAGGCCACTTTGGGTTTTCAGATTCAAAATACAGCAACGTGAGTTCACGATAACTCAATTGCTGCTAACATAATGGTCATTTTCCTTTTTTGAATATAAATAAAAACCCATGTAGTTCATTTTAATGCATCAGCACGTGCTTGGTTTCTATGGGAATAGAGTTAGGTATCTATGACACAAAAGACCATGTCGGAAATACGTTGTAACACTTTATATGTCACCTCTTGGATGTTTCTTGACTGAAAAAGTACTATACAAAAATGCAGTCCATATATAAGAGAAGAAATAAGGGAACAGACAATTAACATTCCAATCACTGAAGAAGAAATATTCAAGATACAAGATACTACATCGACGGCTACAATTAATGGATGCCCATCTCCCCATTGAGCCACAGCCACCCTGGGATTTATTGTTTACATTTTTTACTATGGTATCAAATGGGTTACCAAGAGAGTCGTATACATTCGTATCGACTTCTACATTTCTGGTATCCTGACCTTTAGTACGAACAACCTGAAAACGCCTCCGGACCAGGCTGTAAAGTCTGCTGTCTGATGTCATGGTGTGTGTGTGTGTGTGTGTGTGTGTGTGTGTGTGTGTGTGTGTGTGTGTGTGTGTGTGTGTGTGTGTGTGTGTGTGTGTGTGTGTGTGTGTGTGTGTGTGTGTGTGTGTGTGTGTGTGTGTGTGTGTGTGTGTGTGTGTGTGTGTGTGTGTGTGTGTGTGTGTGTGTGTGTGTGTGTGTGTGTGTGTGTGTGTGTGTGTGTGTAATCTAGAAAGGGTCAAGACCTGTACATAAAAACATAAGTCTGTAATGATCTGCCTCTTCTATTCTCCTAGCCTGTAAAAGTGTGTGTGTGTGTATGTGTATTTGTATGTGTATGTGTGTGTGTGTGTGTGTGTGTGTGCGTGCGTGCGTGCGTGTGTGTGTGTGTGTGTGCGGACGCGGACTCTTAACCACTGCAGGATCAGTATTTCATTTCATTTTTTAGGATGACACTTAGCCAAAGTCATTTCACTAATGTGATTATCGGCACAACTGGGACAAGTCAAACTTCTGACCCCGTATCACAGCGCCGGCTTAATCTCTTTTAAAGAGGCTGGAGAGAGGGAGAACATTTCCCAAAGCTTCATGTGCTTTAGTTCACTTTCAGCACGTCACACTGACAGTGATATGAATATTCCCTCCTTCCCTTCAGCGTGTTATCTGATCGTCTGACTTCCTGTGTGCTGGGTCAGGACTGAAAGTGGGAAACCATGATATTCTGATGATTTATTAACTAAATAATGACTCAGTTAATCAACAATAGTTTATTTGCATCTACAGAAGGATTGTTTTATTGTTTGATTGATTGATTTCTGATAAGGTATCTATATTTTTGTTGAATTAAATGCCAATATCCCCTCATTTAAACATTGTTGATTGAATTTTGACGTATTAAATATGTCAGTATTGATATTCTTCAGGGTTTTTTCTGCACTGGGTAACTCATAACACAATGCAGATTTTTCCTGTAAAATGTTAAAGTGATGCCAGAAAACAATATTTCTGTTCCTCAGAAACTATCATTCCTCCAGAAATCTGAGTATCAGACAGAGCGTCAGACGGCAGAGACAGCTTTGTTTTTACGGAGCTCCGATGTCACGTTGTTGTTTACGTCACGTTGTTGTTGTTTACGTCACGTTGTTGTTTACGTCACGTTGTTATTAACGTCAGGAGACATCTTGTATACGAGCGTCATGTTCTCGAGATAATGGATATATCTGATAAACAAGATCAGAGACACAGAACTCATACTATATCTTTCTAGAAACAAACCCTGGGAAGAGTAGGGACTCTTGCAACATGTAATATATATAAATGCAATATATACTATGTTAAAAATAAATATATACTATGTTAAAAATAAATATATTCTAAGATAAAATGCTAATTATTTTTAGACCACGGGCTGCAAATGCTTCCGGTGTAAATTGTATATTCTCCCTATTATTCTGTCATGCACTAAATATATAAAAGCCAGTCAAACTAAATCGAAACTGGTGGTCTTTATAGTTGAATATTGATCAGACTACTGATACGCAACACAACTGTGTGACACACACACCCGCCCCCCCCCCACACACACACACCCCCCCACACACACACACACCCCCCCCACACACACCCCCCCCCACACACACACCCCCCCCACACACACACACCCCAACACACTTCTGTTTCAGACCATAGCAGGGAGTCCATGTGAAAAGCAGCAGCTACTAATGTGCCAAACAAGTGTATATATATATATGTGTATGTGTGTGTGTGTGTGTGTGTGTGTGTGTGTGTGTGTGTGTGTGTGTGTATATATATCTGTGTGTATTAAAAAGGGATCCAGCAGTGCCACCACCACCAATTCAATTAAACGTCTGACATTTCCCAGAATCCTCTGCTCGCCGTGGGCTTCAGACACGAGAGAAGCAGAACATTGGAAACCAGGAAATAGAGAAGCTGAGAGAGAAACAGTGGAGCAGCAGAGTGGAAGTGAGGAGGACGGATAATTAAATGTGTTCATCAGAAGCAGAAACTGCAGCTGCACGTGCACACACTGCTCTGAAACCACCATGATGTTTACCAATCCTGCAGAGCTTCCATGAAGACGCCAAACAGTCTCATTTTCAGTCTAATATTCGGACATGTTAACCAACACATGGCCGTCTGGACTGACAGCAAATGTTGAGTGACAGACTTTGTGTTGTTACAAATTAAACAAAATGTAATAACACAGATAGAAAACTATTTTAAGAAACTATAACAACATTAAAAAAATCTATAACAAATATAGTAGTAATTACATTGAATAAGAATTGGAATAAAATATGTGCAGTAATGAAAAACCATATTATATAATGTGTGTCTCAGTCGACGGAATGCATTTCTTAAGTCCTCCTTTTTCCCTTTTTGAATGAATAACACAAACTACCACCACTAAACTAAACTGTAGCCCTTCGATAGTTAGCTTTTGGCTGTAATCTTAGCGATATGTTTAAAAGCCCTCATCCCCCAAGAATTTAGAAACAGCTTTTCCCTCGATCAATGGCTGCCCCCCCCCCCCCTCTCCTCTCCATCATGCCGTCATCTCTCTCTCCGTGTTATGTAAGAAACAGAGCGAGCTGCTTATTCACGCTCCAATGGGGATTACAGGACACACACACACACACACACACACACACACACACACACACACACACACACACACACACACACACACACACACACACACACACACACACACACACACACACACACACACACACACACACACACACACACACACACACACACACACACACACACACACACACACACACACACACACACACACACACACACACACACACACACACACACACACACACACACACACACACACACACACACACACACACACACACACACACACACAATGCTCACTCACAGTCCTCACACACACACAATGCTCACTGACAGTCCTCACACACACACAATGCTCACTGACAGTCCTCACACACACACAATGCTCACTGACAGTCCTCACACACACACAATGCTCACTGACAGTCCTCACACACACACAATGCTCACTGACAGTCCTCACACACACACACCGTTCACACACTGCTCACACACACCAGAGTTGAGAGGTTTTCCCGCTTCGAGCCCAGCTTATGTTGTTTTGATGGTATTAAAATAATGCATATTTTTAAATATTCCTGATATCTGTAACATGTGACGCTCTGGGTGTTTTTATTGATTCTTCTGTCGAGTAAACCACCGTCTTCTCTCGGTTTCATGATGTCACAGTATTAGGAAGATAAAACTACACAAGAAAGTTTGTATTAACAAATGAACATGAAACTAGATGCCAAATGTGTGCAGAGAAAAATATGTAAATACGAAATAAAATATCCAAAAAACGACTTAAAAACTGAAAAGGAAATACTCAACAAACTGAAATCAATTCCTTAAAGTGCTGCACTCCTCTCCTTCTTCTCTAATCTTCTTCATCCACTAATTTAATAGTTAATCAATTCCTTTTCGAGCCCAGCCGTTCCACTCCTGGTAATTACTTCAGTTGTTTTTATTCTCCACACTTAAATCTCTCAGCTGCTGTTTCTGTTTGTTTCAGATTGACTTCATTTCCTTCCAAAGCTAAGCGTGCCAAAACGGGAGCAGAGTCAACATAACAGATGAAGCGTCTTATGAATAATGTGTTTTTATTCCAAAAAGCACCAAATAAAAACTGACAAAAGAGAGAGGGAGCTAGAGAAATCACTCAGAAGAAAACAAGCCAGCATTCAAAATAAATTCATATTTAAAATACGCTCTGTTTAGCTTCTCTCAGACTTCGAGGACAGTTGCTTCCAATGAAAGTAACTAAGATAACAAATCCTTGCTCCAAATATCTGTGGTGTTTTCCAGTTGATTTCTGATCATCATAGTTAATGCAAAATATGTCTTTGTTGTGCATAACATCAGTTAGCATGCTGCTACACTGCCTCCATGAACGACACTGCTCATTAGCAGCTTTTAAACCAAAGAAGCAACGCAATTATGTGCAAAGACTTGTTTTAAAATGCTCAAAAAGTCCAATTTTGGATCAATAAAGTATATCTTATCATCATCAGTAGCTGCCAATCAAAACCCTGACCTAAATGCTCTTCATTCCCAAGAAACCAACCTCTGTTTCATTAGAATACTATCATTTTTGAGCCAAAGTATTTTCTGTTAACGAGGAATAATGTGGTCTGTGGAACGAGGCCAGAAACAAATGAGCATTATCAGAAAGAAACCGGACCAAATACTGAGCGCTGCATCGAGAACTAGTGTTCAATTAAGGGTGCATGCACACAGAGAAAAATACAGGCTCTGTTAAACTTTCAGGATAAAGTCTAAAGTCTACGTGAGATTTGAGAACGTTGCCACATATATAAGTTTCTCATGGCATGTTCACAAATCTGATTACAATCAGTCTTTGTTTTCACGGGTACGAATCAAGGTCAGCCATTATTCAGTGCAGAAGAAAGTCGCCTGGCAACTGATTAAAACTCCAGAACAATGAGGACTTTTGCTCGTTACAACAATGTTATATAATTCTCTGGCCAATGGTAAACAGACTGCCTTCAAACAGCACTTTTCCAGTCTGAAAACACTAGAAGAGGAAGACTTTCTGCACGTTGCAACAATATAACTTTCTCCCTTGTTTCCTCAAAGAGACGGAGAATAAACGGCTGATTTCAGAGAACTTTAAGTACAACTTCAGCTGATTAAAAAGGATTTATGAGGTCTTGACCATGAGCCTTGTCAACCATCAATTACTCAGTTCATCCTTGGGTCTTAGTGGATGTATCTGCCAAATTTAAAGGCATTTCGATCAAATTAAATAAGCGTTTGGACTACGGAAGTCAATTAAAAGATTCTGAAAATATGCTAGTACTTGTTTTTGTACAGTACCATATACTGTATATTGTAGGTAGATGTAATTGTATAAAGAAGTGTATTTCGTGCTGATTGAGAATCTTACTATTTATCTGTTGAATGGTAAACAGACTTCATTTAAACAGCACGTTTCCAGTCTGAAAACACTCGAAGAGGAAGAATTTCTGCATGTTTCAACAATATAAGTTTCTCCCTTGTTTCCTCAAAGAGACGGAGAATAAACGGCAGATTTCAGAGAACTTTTAGTGCCTTTCCTCTGCTGTTATCACAAGGACGGATGTTTTAAGAAACACCAACAATGTGGACTGGAGGTTATATACGAGGAGAGACGGATGCATTTAACACTTTTTGTTTTAGGGTTAGAGTTCGGGTTCAGGTGAAAGCTTTTTAGATGCATGTACCCGTCACATTTGGAGATGAGATATATACGTGATTTGCCACCAAGTGTGCACATGAATGAAGATGAAAAGGTGAGGACAGAGGAAACAGGAGAGACGGGGAAGTGGTTGAGAGTAATGACTTGTGACAGGAAGTCCCACTGTACTTAGATTCCTCTTTGCCCTCCCAAAGGTGAGAGGTGAAGGAACAGGAACTCCCTCGAGGGAATCCACTTTAGAAGATACAGTTTTTATTTTAAGCGACAAAAAACATGGGAAGCATTGATTATTGATTTGGTAGAATAACGCCACATATTAGGCAGAAACTGGATTATTAAAGGAAGCAGTGTATGGACGTCTCCATTTATAGTCCAGAACAATCTGTGTGACCTCACCCAGTTCAGATAACACAATATATATCAATATTTAACTGGAAATACAAACTGGTATCAGATAATACTCTGAGTTTTATATTTGGAGGATGTATCAGTGCATCACGGCTGCAACTAGCACCTACTTCCATTAACGATTGGTCTTACAAATGTTAAAATATAGTGAAAAATGTCCGTATTAAGAACAGAAAAGTAGGACACCTTAATAATTGAGAGGCTGGAAACAGCATTGTATGATAATTTGGCATGAAAACGAATAATCAATTATCAAAATAGTTGGAGAACATTTTTTAATCGGTTAGGTGTTTCTTGCAGTTCTTCAATGCATCCCTAAATTAGACAGTAGATCACATTTTGGACATCAGCTATTTTCCATATTGATTCATCTTTTGGTAGATGTCGGCATCAATGCTTTGATTACTTGTTTTCTGAAAATCTGAGAAAAAAAATATTTGACTTTTTTCTGAAAAATTCCAAATTCCCCAAAATATAAAATCCCAAATTATGCGGAAAAAAAATACTTCTTAATTTTTTGGAAATGTGAAATAAATAATTGCGATTCTTTTTCTGAAATTTAAAAATTCGGAGAAAAAAAAAAAGTTTGCGTCCCTAAATTAGATAGAACATTGAATGTTGGGCATGTAACTAACTGTGATATTGAGTCTTCTTTTGGGAGATGTTTTAACTTATTGTTATTATTAATTATTAATGTCAGGAAAAGATAGAAATCGAACATCTCCATTTCTCATATTGAAATGTCTTCTAACAACGGCACAAAACTCAAAGATATTGAGTTTTTAAAGACATTAAACGGAGAAAAATAGTACATTTTTTGGCATTAATGTTTGGATTATTTGGGGGTTCATTTTCCCTCCAACAACCGGATGAATTGATCGATCCTAACATGAATAATGAATCCCTTTTAAAGACGCCACGTTCTCCCAGGAGTGATGAAATCATGGCGGTTATGATCAATTTTTCTGTTCCGGTGATAATGGGTTCTCTTATTGACCCTCTGGACGGAGAACCCATTTGTTCTTTAAGACACACACTCACACGAGAGAGATTTCACACCGAAGATGAGCAGTTTGGGAGTTAGGTAATGTAGACGATAATTATCTTGTAAAAAGAAGACCATTGCATTTTAGGATGATCTTATCTGAACCCTTCCTGTTTGTATGAATATTAATCATCTCCTTAATGAAGGAACAGGGTCTGTAAGATGAAGAAAAACAAAGAGGGAAAAATGTTTTTACCAAATACCCTAACATCAATTATGTGGCTATATTGTAGGGTTCTTCATCAATTGCACAGTTTTCAAATAATTCTGACATTTTTATCTTATGATCTCAAAATGCAGTAAGCGCAGATTTTTCGAAATCTCAAACTTTAAAAAATAATTATTTCTGACTTTTCTGAGTAAAAATTGAGAAAAACATAATAGCGATTTTTTTCTGAAAAATAATTTGTTTTTTTTCTAATACATTTGGGAAGATTGAGAAATAAATAATTCTGACTTTTCAGAAGATCTCAAAATTCTGTAAACGGAGAAATGTGAGAAATATGAAAAATAAATATTCAACATTTTTCAGAAAAATCTAAAATTAACGTTTTTTTATAAGAAATTTGAGAAATAAATAAATCAGACATTTTCTGAAAAAACAAAAATGATGTGAAAAAACAAAAATCCTAATCTTTTCTGAAAATCTCAGAATTCTGAGGAAAAATAAATGTGACTTTTTTTCAGAATCCGGACTTTAATCTCAGATCTCACTTAGAAAAATGTGTTTTGGTCAGATTTTAACATAATCTGGTCCTAATCCTTTTAGTGTCATTACTTTACTCAAATGCAGCTTTTCAACCAACAAAATGCTTAGGATTTGACATCATCCTAAATCTAACATGATATCAAGTCTCCTCTGGATATTACATCTCTGAATTGAACCCATGAAGAGAATAAAGCTGGGATCATCCCGTCTCTCTGGAGATGTGTGAGTGTGATTCAGTTGTCAGCTGATGAAGACGAGCTGATGAAGACGAGCGAGATGAAGAGTGACGGGTCCAGAGTCCAGGTTTCTCACTCTGACCTCCCTCCATACTATTTTATGATTTCTGACACCTGATTGACAGCAGCAGAGATCCAATCAATCATCTCAGATTCATTCAGCCTGACTGAGTGAAAAACCTCCGTCTGAAATAAGTGGTATCAATTAAAACTAGAGAATGCAATTCCTGAAGAAATTGCTAGTGGGAATGCTTTATGCTGAAAATCTGACGCTAAACTGTCATGCTGAAATGTAATGTGTAAGAAGAAAGTGAAGAATTTAGATTGAAATTATACATGAACACTGGGGGCTTGAATGTGTGAAAAGAAAGTAAAAAGGCTTGGAAAAGCAGCAGAATATTTGAACTGCAAACTTTTGAACTAACTTGATGGTGAATGATCTGTCGCCGTGCCAATGGCATTTGATGACATCCCATAATACGCTTAGATGCGTTGATGGCTGCATCGTTACCAAACCTGTGAAGTTTTGGGCCATTTGGAGCATTTTCACTGAAGTTATGAGAAAACCATGTTTCATGGCGGGCATTGTGTTGCCATGGCAACGGCATGTCCCGTAGATGTCTTCACGGCTGGACTGTTAGCACACATGTGAAGTTTGAGCACTTTTTGAACATTTTCATAGGAGTTAATGTAAAGCGACATCGTCTTTTATGGCGAGGGATGCGTTTCCATGGAAACGGCATATGATGACACCCCATAATTGACGTAGAGCTGTTGAGGGCAGGACCATTAACCATTATCTGAAGTCTGCTGCTCTGAGCATGTCAGTTGGAGTTATGACATCATTGTGTTCCATGACACAGGTGTTTATATTTGAGCTAACGAGGTGTCCAGAGATCAAAGGTTTCCATTGTTCTGAATGAGAGATAAACCTCTTACATGTGAACGTTTTGTTGAAGAACCGTAACAGATATCGGTGAAATTTCAAAGCGTGAAGCATCTCAAGGACCTTGAGTATCTGAAGTGTGCTTTTTGTGTACTTTCGGGTCAATAATGTGGCCTTTTTGGCAGATTAACTAAAGGTGTGCGGCTGCTGCTGTGAGGAAATATCTGCCTGAAATTACAATGGGCTTTAATGGAGACATGTTGAACGTTTTTGTCACTTCATGCCCTCAAGAGGCATTTTGTTTAATTATTTTTGCTTAATTATTTGTCATTTTTCTAGCTACGAGATGTTTTCCTACGTTTGTCATGAAAAATTATGTCTCAGGAATGTAGGGTTTGGGAATTATGGCAGTTTTAAAAAAAAATATGAAGGCAAATTTCAAGATTTGCTCCACTCTAGCTGTGACATCACGCACTCTAGTTAATGTTAAAATCTGAAGAAGGCCTCTGTACCAAGGTCTGAACAATGTTTAATATCTCTAAAAGTAAGAATCAGATTTAAAAGTTGTGTTACACAAATAATGTCAGAAAGATGTGTAACATTTTAAAGTTGGAATGAGGTTTCTGAGTGAAAGTATGAAGGAACAGTTGGCAGTTGAAGTCGCATGAAGATTGTTTAAGTCTGAAGATTTTCTCCATTGACTTCAATGGTTAAAAATGTGATGAATTATGGGATGTATCTCGGGAATTATGAAAGTTATGAACGAGAAAAGTAATAGCAATCGATTCCCGACTGAGCTGAACGTTTTGATGTTTGAACGGAGTTTCTGCAATGTGGAATGTGGGAGAAGACGACGGACAAAATAACGGGCGGAATAAAGATTTTGAAGAACAGATAGTGGGAATGCTGTATCAGCATTCCCACTAAATGACCTGAGAGTGTTTTTGCTATTTGCTTTTCTGATGCTTCTTTGGCGTTTTTGGAATAGTGCTTCTACTGATGCTACCATTTTGTGAAATTACGTTACATAAATTTAGATATTTTGCGTGTCATTTCTGTATATTGCACATTATCTGCATATCAAGCACTTTGAGCACCGGGAAAAGCGCTAGGACATGTATTATTATTATTATAATAATTATCTCTCTACTGTATACTGTGGACTGTGGCTAATTTCGTGCACAACACTCTGCATGTTCTTGCACAAAAATGGCTTTAAAAACAGAAAAGTTGTATGTATTTTCACATAATATTTTTATAATCATCCAACAAGTAGGTTGGGTTTGTTTTGCAGCAGGATTACAGAAAAATGGTTTTCATTAAAATGTGCGTTATGGTGAAACAAGGGCCGAAAAAGAACATATTATATTTTGGCGCAGTACCAAAACACGTGGGGGGATTAATGCTTTTTTTTTTAAATATGTATTTTTGTTAATTATTTTTGGGGTAAATAATAATAATAGAGGTCTTATGAAAAATAAAAACACAAATATTTATATAAAACTTCAAAGAAAGTGTCCAAAAACTCGACGACAAATTACTTGCATGTAGGTAACAGTTGCTGCATTTTAAGATTAAAATAATATTAATAAATAAATGTAAAAAACTAGTCCTTCTGAAAACACATCATTGGTTATTTTCTGCTCACTAAGCCTGTATGTTTTCATGTCTCTCGATCCCCATTTGTCATATCCTCATATGATTGTTTCCCTTTTTTAAATCTCCAAATGATAACAATGCTTTATCCAATTGAATCTGATTTAAAGATTAGCGAGGCGGAGTTTAGCCTGCGGAAACAAAGCCCCAAATCCTCCCTGAGACCAACAAGAAAGAGAGAGAGAGGAAACATTTGTTCTGTTCAAATCAAAACTCACAGGTCCTAACGAAGCGTCCAGACAGCAGAGCAACTGGCAGGAGACAAATGGAGGGACAGTAAATTAAAAAAAGTGAAAGGAAAGCTAAACGCGGTCCAATCCTCTGAGTGTTTTTGGGTCGAGAGCCAAGTGTGAGATTTACAGCCGGAGGAGGCACTCTTCGGATTAACGGGCTGATTTAAAGCCTAACGTTAAATAAGAAGCCAATCAGTTCAGTCTGACAGAAACGCTCAGTCTTTACAGTGTCTTAAAGTCATTAATGCTGCAGAAGAAGAAGGAGAAACGAGGCAACGAAGAGTGTTTCTAGAATCTGTAACCTACAGGAAAATGTCATTAAATTGTCAAAGAATTCCACCATTGCTTTGATTAATTATACACCCAAAGGGAAGATGGAAACCATGCTCAAATCCAACAACTACCAGCAGCTCAATCTGCACTCAATTGATGCAATCAGGGTTTTTTTTATAGGGATGTCCCGATCACCTTTTTTTGCTCCCGATCCGATTCCGATCATTTGATTTTGACAATCTGCCGATACCGATTTTTCCCGATCCGATCTTTATGCAATGCATTAAGAGAAAAAAAAAGGAGAAAAGCATTCAAGTTGTCCCTTAAACCCCACGTTCTCCACCACAGATAACGGCTGGTCATCCAACGCGATGAATTCAGCTATCTTGGCTGTTATTTTTTTGGCCTTTTCACTGTTCTGGGGTAGTTTCTCTTTCCTTTTAAAAGTCTCTGAAAGTGTTGGTTGTTTCAGTGCCGTTACCTGAGTGGCCGCTGTGTACTCGTCGTGTTGTTGTTGGTGTTTGTTTCTCAGGTGGCGTATTAGATTGGTCGTGTTGAACGTAGCTCTGTTCTTTCCACCACGCAGAACCTCCGCCTTGCAAACATTGCATCTGGCTGTTACACTGCCTTCGCTTTCAATTTTATAATACTTCCAAATTCCTGACATTTTCTCTGTCCCGAGTCACCAGCTGAACGTAGCCTCTCGTTAGCTTACTGCTACTATTAGACACTGCGCCCACTCTGTTGCCAGATTTGAGAGAAATAAGCAACCAGGTCTATGAAAACAAGCCCAAAAGAAGCAACACATACATGATGTTGTGTAATTTTAAACCAAAACTAAGGCCTCAGGATGACTTTAAGACGTGAACATGGTCATTTTTGTTTTGTAACATTAAATAAAATAATAAAAATATTTTATAAAAAAAAAATAAATAAATAAAATTCCCGATCCCCGATTTTTTTCTCCCGATTCCGATCTTTTGAAAATCACGTGATCGGCTCCGATCCCCGATCACGTGATCGGATCGGGACATCTCTAGTTTTTTATATGAATGATTGCAGATCATTTTGAGAAACTGACGAAATGGCATCACAAAATGCCTCTTGGTCATTTGATCCAAAGCAACTCACAATAAGATCAATCCACCATGAAGATCCAAATGCAGAGCAGAAAGGATCCTGCAGGTTCAGGAGCTTTGGCAAGAAATACAAATAACAAATGATGTCCAAAATGATCTCGATAAAAACTATGAAGAAACGTCTCATGGTTGTGTGTCTTCGCTCAAAGGGCAAACAGTAGCTTACATCCAGACATATATTATTGATTTATAGTCACACACACACGTTTTATGAAGTCACAGTGACCTCGATCTCTGTCGAACAACGTCTAAGAAGTTCCACGTTGAGTCTTACCCCTAGATTCCACCGGGTCCGTCTGCGCCGCGTTACGGCTGCGCCGCGGTTTTGGTCCGGCCTCCTCCGGCGTCATACCCTACCAGGCGCGTTTCAGAGGAGTTTCAGAAGCATTTGAGAAGCGGAGCGTCTTGCCTGCCGGCTCGCAGTTTTTGTTGATTTGGGCATATTTCCTGGACAGGCTACTTTGTGCAGACAAAGTTAATAATAACTGTAATATTCCAGTTATAAACGACATGAATCAAAGATGTGTTGCAGTATTTTAGTGGTAAAAAAATGCATTCATCATCATAATTATTCTATATATATAATTTACACAGTGCCTGTAAACCGGAGGAGAACGCTGGCATTTCTCCTCCTACTTGAAAGACTACGGAGGGATAGGGTCTGCAAAGTTAGTTTGTGTGTGTGTATATATAGCTCTGAATGTTCCACTTCCTGCCTGCCCGACCTTACGTTACGGCTGCGCCGCGCCAAAAATAGGATTCATCCTAATTTTAGAGGAGCCCTGCGCCGAGCCGCTTCTGGGACGCTTCTGAGCCGTAACGCGCCGCGTGTGGTGGAATAGCACCCATTGACTAGAGTGGCCGCGATCGCCGCGATCGCCGTGAGCGCCGCGGGGCAGCCGTAACGCGCCACAGACGGACCCGGTGGAATCTAGGGGTTAGTAAAGGTTTCTGCCAAATTTGAAGGAAATAGTTATTTTCATACGGACTATCTATGTCATTAGATCGATGTTTTGTAATCAAGTCGATGACTGTACTCGTTTTTCTATAGTATCAACACATGTGTTATTACATGTAACTGCACTCAGTTTCCTCCATAACTACATTTTTGTGTAAATATTGTGTTTTATTTTTCATTTGTTGCAATAGTCTTAGCTCTTATGAATTGTACAATTTTTCTTATTTAGATTTTTGGTCACGTATTCTTCTTTCTGTGTCTCTGTATGCACTACTTACACCAAAGCAAATTCCTCGTATGTGTAACTTGGTAATAAAACTGATTCTGATAACGTAGGTACTGGTCAACCCTATACACAAAAAAAGGATTAAAATAAACAAGTTTATTCTGAAGTACACTGGATTAATTCTGTCGTTTTTGTTTTTTTAACGTGACATCAAATTGGTACCAAGAATCGTATTATTCACTGGTAAATGATAAATTAACATGGATCAATACAGTGCTTTTTCTGACCAATCAAAGTGCTTCCATACATACAGCACAAGTCACCAGGGCAGGAGGAGGGCCACACACCACACTACATAGAGGCACACACCACACACACACACACACACACACACACACACACACACAACTACACACACACACACACACACACACACACACACACACACACACACACACACACACACACACCACACACACACACCACACACACACACACACACACACACACCACACACACACACACACACACACACCACACACACACACACACACACACACACACACACACACACACACACACACACACACCACACACACACACACACACACACACACACACACACACACACACACACACACACACACACACACACACACACACACACACACACACACACACACACACACACACACACACACACACAAAAGTAATGTCACTTGAAAAGACACATCGACGGCTACAATTAATGGATGCCCATCTCCCCATTGAGCCACAGCCACCCTGGGATTTATTGTTTACATTTTTTACTATGGTATCAAATGGGTTACCAACAGAGTCGTATACATTCGTATCGACTTCTACATTTCTGGTATCCTGACCTTTAGTACGAACAACCTGAAAACGCCTCCGGACCAGGCTGTAAAGTCTGCTGTCTGATGTCATGGTGGGTGGGTGTGTGTGTGTGTGTGTGTGTGTGTGTGTGTGTGTGTGTGTGTGTGTGTGTGTGTGTGTGTGTGTGTGTGTGTGTGTGTGTGTGTGTGTGTGTTGCAACATTAATAGGGCGGATGGTCCATTAGCTCGATGACATCATCCCGCGTCTAAATCATTGATAAGCTTCGGGGCGAGTGGCGGATCAGAGGGGCTCCATTAAGGAAGCATTTAAGAAGACAACATGTCTATGGGAGCAACTTAGGGTGAATACGTCATCAAATATATGACAACATCTGCACATTCATTCAAAAAACCTTCATAAAAAAAAAGCACAACTGTATTCAGAGACGTGCTGACGGTGAGTTCAGGTGCTTTGGTTTGGTTTCTCACACTGAACTGGATTACAGCTCCAACAGAGGACACTACACAACACAAGCATTGATAATAACACATAATAAAACCTCTGAGATGAGGTTTGGTATTTGTAGCAGTAATGGAAACTTCTGGAGACAAAGCACAATGAGACACGGAGGCGCTTTTGGAAGTTACGGCCGGAGAATTTGCTGCAGACACAAAGTGACACAGCGCTTGCCTGACCAATTCTGAAGGTCCCTCCCTAAACCCCATGTATTCAGCTATAATTAAGCTAGAGAATAATCAACATTCTGCATGACAAGACATGACAAACAAAGCACCCTAACCCCTCGATTCCACCGGGTCCGTCTGCGCCGTGGTTTTGGTCCGGCCTCCTCCGGCGTCATACCCTACCGGGCGCGTTTCAGAGGCGTTTCAGAAGCATTTGAGAAGCGGAGCGTCTTGCCTGCCGGCTCGCAGTTTTTGTTGATTTGGGCATACAGGCTACTTTGTACAGACAAAGTTAATAATAATTGTAATATTCCAGTTATAAACAAAACGACATGAATCAAAGATGTGTTGCTGTATTTTAGTGGTACAAAAATGCATTCATCATCATAATTATTCTATATATATAATTTACACAGTGCCTGTAAACCGGAGGAGAACGCTGGCATTTCTCCTCCTACTTGAAAGACTACGGAGGGATAGGGTCTGCAAAATGTGTCTATTTTGGGGATGGGCCGGATGCTCTGACCGGTCCACTTCCTGCCCGGTGCCTCTGCAACCGTTGCGTAGAAAATAGACTTGAATCCTATTATGAGCGGAGCCCAGCGCCGAGACGCTTCTGGGACGCTTCTGAGCCGTAACGCGGCGCGTCTGGTGGAATAGCACCCGTTGACTAGAGTGGCCGCGACCTTTGCGAACGCCGCGGCGCAGCCTATAACATATATTTTCCTCAGCTTCATACTACAGGACGGAAGTCAGGAGCCACCGATAAATAATCATGTAACCAATAATACATTTCATTATTGATTAAAGTCTATTGTGTTTCAATGAATCAGGTGATTGTCTATCAAATGTCAGAAAATTGGGAAAAATCACAATTCCCCAGATGTTGGGCGTTCTGTTCGACCAATCGGGTCTCTTTAACTAACATGCCAATTATTGTCTTGGATTATGTCTTACCAACAGTTTATTAACCCTTTCAGCCGTATTAACTGTTATAAAACAGATTCACAAAGACGTTTTTCGGGGTGTTTTTGACACTAAAACGAGTTTGCAGCATTTTATAAAAGCTCCTTTTCTTATATTTGAGTCTGGAAGTTGCATTACCGAGTGATTTACTGGTTTGTGTTTCAAGAAGTATTGTTTTTTTTGTTTTTTTGTGCAAATGAGATGAGCACACACCGTTCTTCCAGTGCAAACACAGATAAATCATTCAGAGATTGTTCCTATGCGCATTTTGTGGCGATGAAATACTGATGGGAAAATAATTTAAGATATTTATCCTCTTCAGTGGAGCAACATGGAAAACCCCATAGCGTCTTAATTAGAAAACAGAGGAGACGTGTTTTTAATCCTAAAATAAGAGCAGCACAAACAAACACCAGACGTGAGATTAACCCCGAACTAAAGTCTCATTTGTTTCACTAATCACACTAAAATAAAACTAATTAGAGGCATCTGTTTTATAATGGGGCTTAAAACTGTTACACATATCTCTTTTAAGAGCAGAAATGATCCTATTATATTTAGCAATCAGCTGATGCAACGTAGGATTTCCTCATTAACGAAGGGCTGTGAAATCCAAACAGAAAGCCTGATTATCTGCTTTTATTCCGGCTAATTTAGGAAGCTGGATTCCCAGAGCAGAATAGTTTTGCATCAAAAGCGAAAGGGGGAGGGAAAGAATAAATTATGCCAATAATAACCAGCTCGAGAGGGCGATAAAGCTGTCAGCAGGGCTCAAATCAACAGGATTCAGCAGCAACAGTGAAAACACAACACCAGCAGGAATATCTACATCACACAGGGCGAAAACTCTTCAAATCATTAGGCGCGTTCACACAGGAGTACTTTTCCCCGTACTTTTCCCTTTTAGTTCCGATAGTTCCTGGAATTTTGCGTTCACACCAAAAAGAGAACTTAGTTCAGAGAACTTTTACCCCCTTTTTTTAGTGCCTCCTAGAGAGGTGGGACTATCCTGGGGAGAAAAAAGTACCAACTTCTGATTGGCTGGGCGGATTGCAAACCACGCCCCGTAAAACTCTGAAAAGTTTTTTGAAGCCGCCATTGTATTTGCTGGCATTAGCATTATTAGCATTAGCATTAGCCCCGCACACCAGCGTGGAGATGAGGAGGTGTCGGCGTTCTGGCGATTTACTCGGAAGCCAGTCCCCAACTCCGGGGACTTCCGGCCGGGGACTCCGGGTGGCAGTATGCGCCGTGAAGTTGTTTGCGGCCTGCCAGTAAACCCAAAGCAGAAGAAGAAGAAGTGACGTCAGCGGCTTCATTTGCGTAATCTTCCCTCAGGGAACTTATTCCGGTGTGAACGCGATCTGTACTTAGTGCCATAGGGGTACTAAGTGCTGGGCACTAAGTGCGGCAAAGTACTTGGTGTGAAAGCGGCTATTGAGGGGTGCAGGAATGAGTCCTCAAACCTGGGAATGAGTCAGCATTTCAGACTCCTCGTCTCAAAGGCAAGGGTAAAGTAAGTATTAGGTCATTCAATTCTAGTATTGTTTATTTCTACTCTTTAATTTCTACTTATGTGCCTTGTTTTGTTTTGTTGTTTTTTATGTTGCTGCAACGCAAACATTTCCCAAACTGGGATCAATAAAGTACCTCTTACCGTACCTTACCTTACCTTACCTTACCTTATCTAGATGCTTTGGTTGAGTAAAAGAACCGCTATATTAACGTCAAACGTACTACAGTACAAGTCAAAGCCCTTAAAATCTCACTTAAGTATAAGTACACAATCAGCAAATGGTACTTAAAGTATCATAAGTAAAAGTACTGCAGAAAATGGGTCCCAATATGTGATTTATTAAATTAAATATATAAAACTATTAGATTGTTAATATGTTTGCATCAAGTAGAATCTGTTGTAGAAATTATTTGTGTTTTCAATTGAACAAAAAATCAAACCACAGATCTTATTTCAGGCTAACAACCCAAAACACATCCAGAAAACCATTGACTTCCAGACCAGGAGACAGGAAGTAAGAAAATGGTGACTAATTTCCGGGTTTTAGAACTCATTCCTGAACTACTCTATATCCTAATGTTAGCTTTTTGCTTCCGGTCATTGCATGTACACCTCAAAATGTATGGAAGTGGTGTAAATATGTGGAGATTATCAACATTCAACACCACTTATCCATATCAAACGTGTAAGTATCATTAGCAGTTGTGTTATCCAAAATCCAATAGAAACATCCCATTGGTTTTTTGTGGAGGGAACCAGGGAAATGCTGCCTTCAGGGTCCAACACAGAAACACATCATCCCTGCACCACTGTAATAGTAAAGCTCATATTTCTGGGTTCACTCTCAGGACAGATCTGAACACTGAGTCCTGTTCTTTCACAGATTTTTTATCCAAACAGCCGCAGAACAGTGAGCACCGCAGCCTCACATACTGACTGCAGCCAGACCTCCTGAGTGAAGCCTCTCTGCTGGGAATCCAGTCGACCACAACCCCATCAACATGCTCAGGAATCAGGAGTGGAAACTCTGACACTAAATGGCTTCTACTAAAACACAACTCCAAAACACTGCAGAGAAATCAATGGAAATCAATGGGACTTTTGATTAACGCTGCAGTGCATTTAAATAATGAAAGAGGCGAGGTAAGTGCAACAGAAAGCTGGATTTCTAAACAACCGTGAATCCCTCTGATGAGGAGTGAGACGCTGCGATTAATCACGTCTTGGATCCAGATAGACAGTGCGTGCAAAAGAGAGAAGGGTGTGTGTGTGTGTGCGTGTGTGTGTGTGTGTGTGTGTGTGTGTGTGTGTGTGTGTGTGTGTGTGTGTGTGTGTGTGTGTGTGTGAAGTGGATCTGCACAGTGGTCAGCATATTGGCTCGGCCATTTCCTCCTCGCTCAGGCTGCAGTCTATAAAAGTTAATGAGCCCACTGAGCAGAGATCGGACAAGCAACGATGCATCCACACACACAGCCTTTAGTTTAGATGATTGCAGAGATATGTAATAGAGCATGTGTGTGTGGTATAAATCCTCCTCCACACACACTCCACAGAGCTTTCACAAAGAGGGCAGGAGGCTTCCTCGCTGTCTCCTCAAATTTCACACACACTTCAGTTGTAAGCCGCCTTATATAACAGCGCTCCTACGCCAGAGATTCTGTGAGTGTGAGTGTGAGTGTGAGTGTGTGTGTGTGTGTATGAATCATCAGGCCATGGGGATCACTGGTCAGTAATAACTGTAGGAAGCGATAGCCGCTGTGCTGAACTTCTTATTCTCTGCACTCTCCGAAAGAGAAAACAACAAGACACGAAAAGACAGAATGTGAATGAATGGTGGCAGTGCATTGGACACACATACACACACACTGACAAACAGACGCACACACACATTAGCATAAGGTTGGTTAAACATGCACACATGAGCAGACCTCTGTCATAACATTACATTAAAAATAAACATTAACCATATGTGTTCATACTGAATGCAAATGGGACCGAAGCAAGTCCATTTTGCTGTGATATATTTGCAATAAATGGATCAAAAGAATGCCGAATTAACTATATAAGAATATGGATTTGTATGAAATAACAATTCATGCTTTGTCACTACTGTCCGCGATACAGCAAACATCTTCTTAAATGCTTGTTTTTCTGAATGGGGTTTGGTTGATCATGGCTATGCTAACATTGCTGCTTAATTAACACTCAAAATAACGTCAGCTAAATAAAAAATGAAGACGCGAGCACTTTTATTTATATATATATAGCTTTTATTTTATGCAAGTTTAACCTGTTAAGCCCCAAAGCCCCCGTCGGCGGGTCTTTTTTTTTTTCCACAAATTAATTATTATTTTTTTATTATTTTTTTACTTTAACTTGTTTTGCCTCAATCTTGATACAGGGTACTTATTATATGTTATAGTTTGGATTCCTAAAGCTTTTAGTCTACCATCCCATCATTCAAGGGTGGTTTTCACTATAAGTAATGTTTTTTCTTTAGGCGGAGGTAAGAATTTACCTTTTTTTTACTATGTTCCATCTGAATTTACTCTGACTGAGAAAAATCCATATTGATTCTGACACTTCTACATCCAACTCACAGATGTAACCTTGCTTTGATAAAAGAAATTATTCATATAACCCTTTTAGAAGTGAAGTTGTAGTCATTTGTTTTGGGCATGTCATTTTCGAGCCTGAAACCTGAAAAACAGGCTCGGGGCTTAACAGGTTAAGTATGTAAACAAATGTTGCAACATAGACCATGCCGACAGCTTGCTGCCTTGTTGCATGATATGCTTTCTGAATTAAAAGGACTTTATTGTCAACGTATACATGCCTTTTGTGTCCAAGTGTGCAACAGAATTGATGTATAAAAGTTCCTATAATCATCCCCCCTCCTGTGTTCGCTCTTATATAATCATTTCTTCCACACTCCATATTCTCTTGGTTATCGTTTTTCTTTCACGAATGCAAGGTCTTTGTGAGATGCCTAGTCTACAGAAAGTGGCCTTGGGAGAATAAAAGGCAACACACACACACACACACACACACTTGCCAAAGGTAGAATGGCATTCTTAGTTGTTGTGCGTCAGAGCGCTCCTTACGTCTGAGCAGAGTCATGGCAACGCAGCGAGCACAATGAGCGCTTTATCCTTTAATAATGTCTGCAACACGTCAGAGAAAAATGCATTTTATCAAGCATTATTTGTTGACAAAGGTTTTGTCAATAGTCAACAACAAACAGGATTTTCTTAAGACATTTTCTCATGTTTAGTATTAAAGATTAGCTGATTTTGTCGAAAAAGTCTCAGATGATGTTGGTGAAAGGCAGGTTTTCCTACGAGGATTGATTGATAAGTGTTGTTGTATTGATAGAACATGATTTATTAACATATAAGGCCATTTATGAAACTAAAATATTAAACATATGTGGGCTACAGCTTTAAAAACGAGACAATTTGCTTGTTATTATCAGATTTTCTCATTTTTGGTCAAAGAGTCACTCACATATTATGGCGCGTTTCCACTACACGGCCTCGCTCGGTATGGCTGGGCCTCGTTAGGACCGGCTCACTTTATGGCGCATTTCCATTACAGTTTAGGAACTGGGGTAGTATCTATAGTAACGCAGTGTAGGCGGAGCCGTGACGTGATCTTCAGAGATCCCCAGAAAAACAACACAGCCGTTAGCTGTTAGCACTCAGAGCTCACAGCTCCTCATATCTGTTCAGAAACTAGACAAAAGTTAAACAAGTACAAACCACAGACTGCCTGTGTCATGGAGAATACAGTCGCTGCTTTATTTATGTCTGTATAGGCCGTTGTTGTGAGTGTGGACGGTCGGAGCATATACTGCGTTAGCTTAGCCAATCTCCATTTAGAAAAACACGCATTTTAAAAGGTGTTTCGCCTGCCGTCTGTCTGCAGACTTGTCAAAGCATTAATTCATGGTTTTTACTAACCGGTATCAGTATGTTGTTACTTCGGCATCATTTTGAAACGTGTATTACAATTAAATCACGGTCAAATATGTCCATCTTGTTGTAGTTGTAGCCCCCTTGCCAGCGATTCTCTCTCTAGTTTAGCATACTCAGCCCGACTCAGCCTCGTTGTCTCTGGCCCTAGACCCACGATTTTATGAGGCCAGGAAAACTGTGAATTAGGACCCGCCGACCGGTACTAGGCCAAGTGGAAACGCAACCAAAGACGGGCCGCTGACGTCACAGCCCTCTTAAACCGTGCTCCGCGCTGTAGTGGAAACGCGCCATTATTGTCTGAAAAAACGGATTTAATTGTAAAAATATAGAGATTTGTGTTTCATTATTTTCTGCTGTAACTGGATTTGTGAGGCAGACATTATTATTTAAAATCGGGTAATGATAAAGCAGCTGATTTAAAAAAAAAAGTTTATTTAGAGTTATTATATTTTATAGTTTGAGCAAGTCATATTTAATTTAAATAAAAATCTAGAGATTTGTTTAATTATTTTCGGCTGTAACTGGATTTTTGAGGCCAACATCAGTGAAGCAGTTTATCCATTTTTCAGATTACAAACACTGCAGTACCTTGTCAGTTATGAGCTTGAAACTAGTCCTTAAAAACTCTCTGTGTGTTACAGACTGAGTCATGGCTATGTGAGAACAACAAACCACTAAAACATCTGGGAATACATTTGGACATTTCGTGTTTGGCTGAAGAAAATATCAAATCAACCACATCCTTCTCTGAGAACCAAATCAATTCTGTGAGGCTTTTGACACTACGCTAACCCATCCGATTAACAACGCTTCAGTACATCATCAAAATGTCTTTGGCTGCGTTTTAAGTTTGTGAGTCATCCCTATTATCATTTCACCGAGAGCAGCATCAGATTTCTGCCAGACCCACAACTTCTCCAGGAGCCAGAGCGCCACTTCCTGCCAAGAGACAGACTTCAAAAGAAGTGAGCGGCCATGATGTTCTCCTGCAGCCTGTAGGCCGAGCAGAGAGGAGGAAACAAACAGTGACAGGCAGAACGAGAGAGGTGGAGGGAAGGGAAATGAAAGGAGAGCAGAGGATGTGTTTGGAGAAGAGATGCACCCATTGCACATTTTTCTTGGCTGTTTTGGATTACCGTTTTTATTTTAAACGTCTGATCTGCTGAGTTTTCTTCCTTTGTAAGAAATATATAATTTACAGCGTGCATTAAACGTTATTTACATAAGACTGAATTCTTCCTGCTCCTTCCCGTAATGGGTTATATAAACTGCTAGAAGTGTACAGGTTTAGTGAATTATTGATCTGAAATTCTGTAAAAAAGAAAATAAATGTTTCTTAAATGTAACTTTTTAAAAATGTAAAAATATTTTTTTTAAATTAAAACATTGACGATTAAAAAATGTAAAAATTTGAAGAAAAAAATATATAAAAATATGTAAAACATTATATAATTTCAAATAAAACACATTTCATTTAAAAATTAAAAACAAATAATAAAAAAATAGAAAGAAATGTATAACCCTCACCTAACGCCTAACCCTACCTTAACTGAGTCCCTTCATGTCATTTCCTTGATCACTTGCTGTTAAATCTGATTCTCCCTCACAGTCTCCCCCCCCCCCCCACAGTCTCCCCCCCTCACAGTCGCCACACATCACAGTCGCTGTATCTGATTTCCTCTGCAGAACCCATTGATCTACACTTCACTGAAGCTTCCCCAAACAGCCCTCTGCACAGAACACACTTAATCTATGCTGCGCAGTCAATTGTCTGGGAGCCGGAGAGAGGAACTCAATACTCAGCAGAAAGAAAGCTGGCAGCAGAGACCCTTTTCTCTCCGACCCACAATAAGTCTTCTTGTAAAGGCCATCTTTGATCCTGAGACACAGCCTCCAACATCTCAGAGAAAAACTCTGACCTTTACCTCGTCTGCTGCCCGTCTCATATCAGCATCTCACTGGCTTAGGTTGTCAAATAAAGTCAGGTTCTGTATCCTTTCCTAACCACTTTACCTTACCCTGAGTGAGAAACGTCAAGGGGTTAAAGCAAGATGTGATGGAGAATTCAACGGGACTTAAGAAGAGAGACTGTACTGACGCTGGGAGATTAAATATGATGAGACGGAGGGTGTTAGTGAGTCTTCAAAGAGGCCCGTTTTTTCAGTTTTTCTCTATCCTGTAGTGTGTGATAGGTTTTAGTGCATGTAAATGGTCTGTAAAGGATACAATCCCTGTGTTTTTCCTGTGTGTTGGACAGGCAATTGTCCTGTTAGTTTTAATAGTATAAACATCCACATTTAAAAAGAAATGTGTCAGCATATCTGGCATAATGTGACGATGCATCTCCATTTGACTTATATTGCCTTTTCTCCGTTGTTATTATTTCACCTAGGGCTGTGCAATTAATCGTATTTTAATCTCGATTACGATTTTGGCTTGCAACGATTACGAAAACAATGTAATCGAAATAAAACGATTATTATTTTTATTAAAAAAAAATGTAATTTTTTTTTTTTTTTTTTTTTTTCTGTTGAATTATACTTAAAGTTCAGGGTAATCAACTGTTAAAAACATACTGTTCACATTTTTTTTTTTCATATATGGATATATGGATTTTCAAAGTAAATGGATAATCGTTTTAAATCAATTATTGACCAAAATAATCGTGATTATGATTTTTGCCATAATCGCACAGCCCTAATTTCACCTGTATCATAGATTGGTTTGTGTGCCTAAATGTCTAATTGTTCCACTATTTATTAGTATATTCATCCTGTCAGTCACCTGTAAATCACTTTTAACTGCACCAACTTGTATGACAGGTGCTATACAAATAAAACTGGACTGGTGTTGTGTCAGCTATAGAATGTTTCCACAGTGAAAAGAGGCATTGTTTACCTGTGCGTTTATCCTTTTGTAACCCTGGCACAGCTCCATTTGTTTCCATCATTTTTCATTTGCTTTGTCTCCTCTGCCAGCTCTCTGCGTTTATTTGAAACTGAGGGATGATCAGTCGTTGCATTGTCTCCTGTTTTTTCAGTGCCAGTGTCGCACATTAACGTGGATCCCTCCCACTTTTGAAGCTGCTATTTATTTCGTGGACGGCTCTTTTGTTTTCCACCGTGTCATTCATCATAGCTGCAGCAGCGTGAAAGCACCGCGGCTCACTAAGTGCTGGCGGAAATAGTTAAATGGTGTTGTAGAAAATAACACTGTTGTTGTGTTGCATGTGCAATACTGCACTCGGCAACAAGCCTGCAGCAGTGTGTGATGATTTAAAGCCAGTTGTAAATGGATAATAGTGTTTTATATCCCCTGTCCTTATTTTGATGGAGGTCCTAGGCTGTTTAATGACAAGGGCTGATAAAAGAGTTGTAGAAGAAATCTTGGAAATGCATGAGATTAAGTATAAATGCAAGGAAGGTTACAGTCTACTTGCATCTCCACACAAATCTCATGTTTACTGCTCTTGACTTGAGCTCAAATGCTTCATGTCCGTCATCAATTATTCACCAAGAATGTTTCCATGCACGTCGTTGCAGCTCGCTTTTATTAATGCAACTTTCAGCCTAAGCTATTCTGTTTTATTCACATCTGTTCTGCGTTTTTATTCAGATACACACTTGAAGATGAACATTAATAATCTCTTGCCAGGCTGCAGTACGAGTAATCTACAGAATGAGAATGTGAAAAGTAAGAAAAATATACCACAAAATCATCTGAATAAGTTAAAAATAAAATCACAAATACAACTTCTAGAAGGGAGGAAGGAAGGAAGGAAGGAAGGAAGGAAGGAAGGAAGGAAGGAAGGAAGGTTTCTGGTTTTGTTTACAAACTGATGAGTTTAATAAAAGTTTTCCCACTACTTATGACCTATCATGTTACAGGATTCTCCCTGAGGTGCAGTTTGTTGTCACTGAGCTGTTTGCAGTAGCACTCGTCATGTGCTTATGTCTCTTAATCCTGATCGTTGACTATAGCCAGCGCTAAAGCTAAGATTAGCCCACATATGCACTGAAGGGTCACACGCGGTTATTCACTAAGAGATCACATACGCTGGCATTAAGAGGGTGACACCGACACATGATTACATCCAGAGACATGCACACAAACAGAGGTTGTGTTTTCCTCTCAGCTGCTATGTGACATGCTGTGGTGTTTAGTTTAGTTTATTTTTTTTTTTCGAGCGTGTAAAACCAAAGAAAATTTAATTAATAATTGAATAATCTGTAGTATCATTGTCTGATATCAATAAACAAAGCTTTAGCTAATTACACGTCCGAAAAGGGGTCGGAAGAAGTTTACACTTATTTAATCCGACCCCTTGGCCTTCTCCCTTTTTTTTTTTTTACATCTTAATATATGTTAACATACAATATAAATGTATACTTATAATCTTGAATAATTTATATAATCATTCATATAATATATACAGGCAAGTTAGGACAATGGTCTCTATACATATGTACATACACAAATTCATACAAACACAAATTCATAAATAGAATACAAAACAAGAATATAAACAGTTATGGTTTAGCAGTTTCATCTATCATGTACCTTGTGAGAATTGTTTCTTTATACCTCTTTTTGAATAGTTTTATGTTTGAACATCCCTTTAGCTCCTCATTCAACTTGTTCCAGATCTTCACCCCACAAACAGAAACACAAAGACTTCTCTTTGTTGTGCGCACCCTAACATTAGTGAATATAAATGAACCCCGTAAATAATAATTCCCTTGTCTTTCATTGAACAACATCTGAATATTCCCAGGTAATTGAATTCAACAAGATCTGACAGTTTTAATAATTTTAGCTCTAAGTGTGTCAACACTTAGTCAGACATGCAGTCATTTGGATGTGTGACAACACTAAACTGCACACACAGCTAAAGAAGCATATCAACAGGAATACTTTAAAGCTTTTCCCTTACAATCAAAGGGTTTTTGTTGGCCTTCCAGCGGCAATTAGACGACTCTTTAAAGTAGAGACTCTACATACTGATATACACCTGAACATCAGCAGGAGAGGACTCTTTAAAGTAGATACACTACATACTGATATACACCTGAACATCAGCAGGAGAGGACTCTTTAAAGTAGAGACACTACATACTGATATACACCTGAACATCAGCAGGAGAGGACTCTTTAAAGTAGAGACACTACATACTGATATACACCTGAACATCAGCAGGAGAGGACTCTTTAAAGTAGAGACACTACATACTGATATACACCTGAACATCAGCAGGAGAGGACTCTTTAAAGTAGAGACACTACATACTGATATACACCTGAACATCAGCAGGAGAGGACTCTTTAAAGTAGAGACACTACATACTTATATACACCTGAACATCAGCAGGAGAGGACTCTTTAAAGTAGAGACACTACATACTGATATACACCTGAACATCAGCAGGAGAGGACTCTTTAAAGTAGAGACACTACATACTGATATACACCTGAACATCAGCAGGAGAGGACTCTTTAAAGTAGAGACACTACATACTGATATACACCTGAACATCAGCAGGAGAGGACTCTTTAAAGTAGAGACACTACATACTGATATACACCTGAAACATCAGCAGGAGAGGACTCTTTAAAGTAGAGACACTACATACTGATATACACCTGAACATCAGCAGGAGAGGACTCTTTAAAGTAGAGACACTACATACTGATATACACCTGAACATCAGCAGGAGAGGACTCTTTAAAGTAGAGACACTACATACTGATATAGTCCTGAAAACATTATCTAGCTCCAGTCGATCGAGCATTGAAACAATGAAATGAAACTGTTTTTGTTCATGGTCGGTTGGATTATCTGGTTGGTGTGTATCTGTTGCCACTTCTGAAATCTATCTAGAGTCTTTTAGATTTGCAAACAAAAGGATGTGGTACAAGACAGTATAAATATGGACCATATCTTAATCCCACACTATTTTTATTTCAGGAATTGCTTTTGAAAAATAATATTTCTTACTACGTCTGCCATGTTGGCAGCCGACCTGAAATGTTTACCAGCCACAGCCAACATTGACTCTGTTTGGCAGGTGGCAGGTGCTAATTCCATTCCCTTGTGATTTGTGACGGATTCAGAGCAAAATTCTGGCACGAACGAATTATACAATGTTGATGGAGAGCAGGAGGAAACCAATATCAGCAGAAAACAAAGACATTTTGCCAATGAAAAAACAACCACGGACAAAAATAAAGAGCAGAATAAGAAGCATTTTCAGATTCAACCAAGGAAAGAAATCTTAGAATCTTAAGAGTAGAGCTTTTTCGTGTGAATAAGAGATAGTGAACTTGCATTTTTGCTCCATTAACTAAGTCCAATTGGTAAATAGGGATGCTCCGATCGCCAATTTTGGGGGCGATCACCGATCGCCGGAATCAGTATCGGCCGATACCGATCGCCGATCCGATCGAGTGGGCGGGGCCTAAATGGAAGATTTAAACATCACTTTAAATCTTCCATTTAAAGTGATGTTTAAAACTCAGTTAATGCTCATTCACTGGAGCTTCCACAAACAATCAACTTAATTATTACATTCAAATGATGTACATTATTCAAGTTTACATTCACTTTGGATAATAACACGGGAAGCGCTCTCTTTTCCTCTCTCCTCTCTCTCTCCCTCTCTCTCTCTCCCCCTCTCTCTCCCCCTCTCTCCCTCTCTCCCTCTCTCCCTCTCTCTCTCCCTCTCTCTCTCTCCCCTCTCTCTCTCCCCCTCTTGTCAGCCTATCAGTATCTCATGCAGCTCACTGATCCAGTAATGAGTGACCCGACAGTGAAGAATAAATATATTTATAACTAGTTTAGCTTGTTCCAGAGGTAGATCAAATAGCTAAGTGTGTTAGGTCTAACTCTCAATGTGTGTTCTGCTCCGCTCACCGGTCCGTCACAGCGGGCTGAGCTGCAGGATTTCTGCTTCACACACACGTTGCATACCGCTATTTTATTGTCTTTTTCGGACACCTTAAAATACTGCCAGACTGGTGAAGCCATTTTGGCGAGCTTGTTTTGCCGCGCACAGAGAAAAGTGTCATGTATTTTACGTCATGCGATCGGCTCTCCTGATCGGCATGTTTAGAGAGCACCGATCGATCGGTAGAGAGTGAGTATCGGCCGATCTCGATCGGAGCATCCCTAAAAAAAAATTGCAGCAACTGATGCTAATCCTACATATTGCCTATCCTATGCTATAACACTGATTCTGATATTATCCTACAGACTCCTCAAATGTCTGCTTTGGCCTCTCGTCCAGTTCCCATACACATTTAGAGATAGTGAACTTGCATTTTACTCCATGAACTGAGTCTGATTGGTACAAAAGTGTGATTCTCAACAACGTGTTATTCTGCCGTTTCAGATTCCTCATATTTCTACTCACTCTTCTTCTCCAGTTCCCATCACTTGCACACACACGTGTTCATATATCTGGAGTTTGTGCATCCCAGTGGGAGTTATAACCGTTAGTGTTTCGGTGTTAAAACAATGTTACACTGTCTGACCTGCAGAATACCTGCGCTGTGTGTTAACAGTATCTCTAGGTGTTAGTGTGAGGGAGATGGTGACAGATAGGTGTCAACTGCTCTGCCAGCGCCCAGCGGCCAATCACACGCTAAAAACACCCACTTCTTATTCAACATTACACTGCAGAGTTTCCCAGGGAGTTCTGCAGCGGCGGGGCAGAATACATACAATAAGATAGGATATATACACAAAATAAGATAGGATGGTAAGGATATAAGGTAAGGTTAGGAAAGGAAAGGAAAGGAAGGAAAGGAGAGGAAAGGAAAGATAAGGAAATGTAAGTAAAGGAAATGTAAGGAAAGGAAAGGAAAGGTTAGGAATGGAAAAGTATGGAAAGGAAAGGAAAGGAAAGGAAAGGATATGAAGGAAAGGTTAGGAATGAAAAGGTTTGGAAAGGTAAGGTAAGGAAAGGTGAGTAAGGTAGAAGTAGGAAACACTATATATATTGTTGTCAGATTACCTCAAATGTTTGTGATCAAATGAAGTGTAGGTAATGAAATAATGCAACACAGTAAAAGCTATTAAAAGCTGTGGTGGAAATTCTTGAAATGAACTAGTCAAAGAGTTGTCCTTCTGAGTCTTTAATCTTTTGCAAAAGAGGCAAACAACATTTGAAAAGCAATGTCTCCACAGCCGAGTGCAACTACTCAAACTGAAGAGAGAGCTTTTATACAGTTACAATAAATACGTGCTTCGTCATGAGATAACTGAGTAAAATAGACCCATCATCAGATCACCGTGTGGTCACATGGCACCTTGTGACTGATCACCTTCCTGAGATCTACTGTCTCTTGACATGTAAGGCTTACAGAATATTATTATTTATATGTTAAATATAACATCGGAGCACAATTCTCTGATAACCATATTTTCCATTACAAAGCCCAGACTATTTAGGCATACCTAACGTGACAGTCATTACAAATACTCAATTTTGATTCGATATTTGCAACCTGCCACTACGAATTGGTCCTAGAGTCTGGATTCTTATTGTCTGCACAAATCATGTAGCAGAGACACTGAATGCGTATCAGAATACTTGATTTATATCAGGGTTAATTCGCTTTTTTTTAATATATAACAACAATAAATATGTAAATTACAATGTACACAGTGGTGTAATTGTAATAATAAAGATATTATTGCTGAGTTGCATAGGTTTTCTAAAACAGAAAATGTTTTTTGGTTTTGCTTCAGGCATTTTAAAGCGTCTTAGACATTATTTATTTCTGCAGCCACTGTGTAACCTCAGCAGTTAAAGATAAATCCACTTTGATCTCTCTTCCTCCACCGTCATTTATCGACAACTGTAGAAGAATTTAACTTTCATTTCATTGAGTACATCATCATCACATCATTTACTATCAGATATGTATCATAATGCAGTGAGAAAGAGGAAGAGTCTGCAGATTGTCGTTGTATTCCCTGCAGGTTTATATATAATGTGTGTTAAGTGATAGTCATACAGTGAGACCGTGTATGCATGCGTAATGTGCAGACGTAACAATGTGTGTTTAAATGTGTTTATATTTAATTACACCGAAGATGGAAGGTCAAAGTGAACACGAGAGCCGACCATACTTTTCTATCCTGAGGCATCAACACATTTATCCAGAAAAAGAGAATAAAGCTGAGTGCTATTTAGATACAATTACCGCTTATCGTGTATTAACATCATCGCACAGTGGGCACAAGCTTAAACTGCAGATATCAGACTAACACACACACACACACACATATGGCAGCAAGGCGTCACTGAGAGCTCAGCTATAATACTGTCTGGGTTACCATATGGAGGCAGTGTGTGTGTGTGTGTGTGTGTGTGTGTGTGTGTGTGTGTGTGTGTGTGTGTGTGTGTGTGTGTGTGTGTGAGAGAGTTCAGGAATGTGTGTTGTGTGTTTACCAAACCACTAAAGAGGAGAGTGTTTGAATAACCTGTCGAGAAGCAGTCACTGTATGTTTACCTGACCCCTACTGAGAGCAGATTGCTTCCGTCAGTGTGTGTGTGTGTGTGTGTGTGTGTGTGTGTGTGTGTGTGTGAGAGTGTGTGTGTACAGTGTGTGTGTGTCATGTACCTAACTGTACAATGAGCTTGGAGTCTGGCTCGGTCAGATATCTTGGCACAGAGCTTTCGTAAAAAAAGGCCTGGGAAAACTGCTGAGCACTGCCATTATCAGTGTATGTGTGAGGGTGTATGTGTGTATGTGTATGTGTATGTGTATGTGTGTATGTGTGTGTGTGTGAGTGTGTGTGTGTGTGATACAGTTAAAACCTTGGTGTACTGTAAACACCTCGGTGACTCCAGCACATTTGCAGCTCTCCTTCCTTCTCAGCGTCCTCAAAAACACTGACGCATCAATTTTAAATTACTTTGACAAAACCAAAAAACATCTGCTGTTGTTCTGTCCTCGATCACACACTAAGGGATTGCATTTCATTAACAAGACTGAGAAGAAAATGGACCTTAAGTTTTAATAAATGACAGCATTTTGGCTTTTCACAGAAGAACTGACAGCCAGGAGAAACACAGCAGCGCCGCGTGCTAACTTTGTAGAACTGAAGCACAAACAATGAAATGTGTGCATAGTCTAAATGAAATGAGGAACAATGTGAAGTATTGTAAAACCAGTCAAACATGTAATGCCACAAATTATTTAATGCTTGACGTTGCTAATCCGCTGCTAGCACATTATTTACTCCAATTGAATTAAGCTGGATTAAGCGGGGTCTGTTGTTAGAGAGTAAAAACATTTTTCCAAAGCAAGCTCTATTGGTTATCAGCCACAACCTACAAAAGAGCAAGAAAACGTTTGATTGTATTATACAGTAACTGACCGTGAAGCTAGCTAGCTTAGCAACATGTATATTCCCAGGAATGTTAGCTAGCGCTGTTGAACTGCTCTGTATCCTCACATCATTCTAAGCAGACACAAAAATGATGTTTATGAAGAACCCATAATCATGGGAATGGGTAATCAAACATGGGTTAAATCAGACAGTCATACATGTATTTACGGTGATAATAGGGTTAGTTGTATCGTCATTCTGCTACTTAAAGCCCCTTGTTGTGCTAATGTAGCAGCTAAGTGGCTAACGCTGACAAGCTAGATAACTGTCAGCAAACACACACATGACATTTGTAACACAAGAAATCTCAAGTCTGTGTAATACAAACTGTGACAATTTGATCATATAATGTCAATTTGATCATATCAACTTATTGAAATAAATATGAGTAGCTGTATTGTTGTAGCCCAACAGCTACCATGGTGCTAACTTAGAAGCTAAGTGGCTAACGCTAACAGGCTTGATCAACACTGCACATATTCTAGCTTCAAATGATCTATATCCAGGACTGTCTTTACTTTTATAAAGTGGGAGGAAAGAAGACACGTGGTTATCTTTCCAGTCTATAGATTACACCCTCACAGTGCTACGATCTAAGAAACAATAAAGCCATGACTCAAGATCAAAATGGCTGTTCTTGAGAATCAGAATCAGAACCAGGTAGGTTAACACATACGAGGAATTTGACTTGGTGTTGTGGTGCACACAGATAGAAAACTATTTGAAGAAAACTATAATAACATACAAAAATATAGTAAAATAGCAGTATTTACATTGAATATGGTTGTAATCCTAGAAACAGAATTGAATAAAATATGTGCAAGTAATAAAAAACAAGATATTGCATATATTGTGTGCATTAATGTAATGCATAGGGTATATGATGTGGCTGCAGGTACAGAGAAAGCAGAACCCCACATTTCAAAACTACTGTGTGCCATTTCTTTTACAGTTTTACTCTCAGTATTCTTCAGAAACCAGCAGCTGAGCCTCCTCTCTCAGGGAATATTCCCACACACCCTCAGGTGATCCAAAAGCAGAAATCAGTTGTAACACTTCAGAGCACAAGCCTGAGTGATCGCGCCTCACTAAACCTCCTCCTCCATCTTCAAGCGTTTCTCTCCGAGTGCACCTGATTTCAACTCATCCTCTCATGCCTCACTCATCCTGGGAGGAAAGCCCACAGATTGGAGGAGAGGAGGGTAAATATTTGAGTGTGTGTGCACTGTGCAGCCATCCAGTTGCAGTTTATATCATATCTCCAGCAGACTATTTGCTGAGTAATCACAAACACAGCGTTTAACACTGAGAGCTCCACACCCTTCAGGGAGGAGGTGAAACGACCGTGATATCTGGGTGTTTTTCACACTGAGAGTCATGCTGCCACTCTTGAGCATGTCCCTCGTTGACAGGTGTGGAATATTTTTCGAGGAAAATTCACTCTCCACACATGCAGTGACGCAGAACATATGCAGTGAAGGCTGTCAGCTGCAGATGGCAGCGCAAAGAAGGCCAGAAAGTGACGCCTGTACCCGTTATTAAAGTCATTTTCCATCCTGTTTTTATTGCATATAAATCCAGGCTGAAAACTTTTCTTTTTGCCGCTGCTTTTAATTGATATATTCATATCTCACACTGCACTGTAACTTTTAATCATCTGTGTTATTCATGTTTTATTATCTCTGCTTTTAAATTAGTGTTTTGAAATGCGATTTTATAATACATTTCTTAATGCTTTTAATGTCTTTCATTTTTGTAAATCACTTTGAATTGCCTTGTGTTGAAAGGTGCTATAAAAATAAACTTGCCTTGCATTGCCTTACAAGAAGAAACATTAAAAACCCTAAAACTACAAGACCTGGTTGACTATAAAACTATCCAAATGATGTTCAAGGCCGCAAATCAACAATTGCCTCATTATGTCCAGGGACTTTTCACACGTTGAGAGGAAACTGCATTTTCAAAAAACCATCTATACGAACAAATTCCAAACTTCATTGCATCACAACAGAAAGGTGTTCATCTGTAATGATGAGCTGAAATACTGTGCAACTTTAAACTAAAACAATTATTTAGAAACCAAATCCTGAATGGTTATGAGCAGGACCTGCAAAATCATGCTTGTTATTTCTTGTCGTTGTAAAAGTGATTTGCTTTTGTTTGTTTTGTACAAAGGAATGATTTGTTTAAAACAACGAATCAAATATCACGAATGACGATGACTTGAACTTTTATTTTCATGAACAATGTACGTTAGAGGAGGACCAGACAAGTTTGTAAGCTTCTTCTTGCCCCTTTTGACAGCTTCTCTTTGTTATTATTATTATTATTATTACTATTATAACATGTTCAATAAATTGACTAATACAATACATAACCATTGCCTTCCACAAAAACCCAATGGGATTTCTCTATTGGCTTTTAGATTATTGCAGTAAGTAAATAATCTCAATTAATTGTTGCATCATAATTAAGCGAGAGGTTGAGGGAGGGACGTGGAGGAGATACAAATGGAGTTGAAGTGTTAATCGTGTGAGATTCTGACAGCTTGAAGTAAGACGCTGTGGTTTTTCCACCACCAGCTCAGAGCCTCCGTCACAATGGATCTGCGACACAGAGCATGTGTCAGCCATCTGTCAGACTCAGACAATATGTCAACAGCGGCGCAACACCCGGCTAAATGTGGCCGCGCCCCGTTAAGACGCAGCCATGCTCCTCTAAACGTTCTCTGCTTCCTGATCACAGTCTCACTGAGTCTGCATCTTCTTCACAGATAATTCACTGATCTTATTTAAAGGTCTCCTATATCATGCAAAATGCACTTTTTGATGTCTTTTATGTATAAAATATGTATATATAAAAATACTGTATTAAAGCGAAGCTGGGAATAATAGTGTCTTCATGTCTTGAAGCTGCTGAGTCATATATCGCACCTCAAACAACAAATAAATCCTGAGTTACGGTTTCTTTACTTCCTCCACAGTAAAAGGACAGTATTCTTTATTCTCCGTAAAACCAAGCTGTCTCTGCCTTCTGACGCTCTATTTGACACCATTTTCATATTTCTGGATATACTGTTGTTGACGAACAGAAATATTGTTTTCTGGCATCACTTTAACATTTTAAAGGTCTCCTATCATGCAAAATGCACTTTTTTATGTCTTTGTATACATACATATGTGTCCCCGCCCCGGTGTGTCAGGAGACTCACAAAGTGTCAGGAAATAAAACCCTCTCTCTTTTCCTCCATACCTAAATCTCTAAAAACGGAGCTGATCCAGATTTGCATCAGATATGACGTAATATCTGAAATGTGGGCGGGCTTTACACCCACGGCCCTATCAGAAACATTGCTATCAGAAACAATGCGCAACGTGTTCTGGAAGTAATGTGTTCTTTGTTTTAGCTTAAAGTGGACCTATCATGCTATATTTGAATAATATAGTGTAGGACCATACCTATATAAGGCATATTTATACTTTTTTTTTTTCAAAATACCAAACAGATCATGCATTTTAGCCATGCCTCATTTTGCTCAATTTGAAAAACGTTAGCTCTGTTTTAGCAAGGGCTGATTCAGTGAGAAGAGCACCATCTACTGGCCTGGCATATGTACTACAGCGTCTCCAGCGCTTTCGAACGGCAATGGCCGTGGCTGTCTCCTCCTGATTGGTGGAGTTGGCCCAATAGCCGTAGCGCCACCGTCCTGACGTCAGGACAGTGTTCAAATCTGGATCAGTTTTTATCAGATCCGTTGCAGCCCCTTTTTTAGAGATTTGGGTATGGAGGAAAATAGAGAGGGTTGTGTTTTCTGACACTTGGTGAGTTCCCTGGAACACCGGGGACACATATTCATGTATACAAGACGTACACAAGTGCATTTTGCATGATAGGTCCCCTTTAACACTCAGAGCTAACCTGTACTGGAGAGTGTGTGTGTGTCGTAACAGGGCTGAAATAGAGGGATATGAGGCTAGAATGCATGATCTGTTTGGTATTTTGAGCAAAACACTTCATAGACATATTTTTTGATATATTTTTATATATCTGAGATCTATAATATATGCATAAAAATAGCATGATAGAAGACCTTTAACATGTTCATACAAATGCTCAACTTCGTGTTAGGGCTGCTCAATTAATCGTATTTTAATCACAGTTATGATTTTGGCGTGCAACGATTATGAAAACAACATAATCTAAATAAAACGATTATTATTTGTATTTATTAAAAACATTTTTTATTGGTTTTTCAGTTGAATTATACTTAAAGTTCAGGGTAATCAACTGTTAAAAACATACCGTTCACATTATTTTTTTCAATAAATGGATGTTTTCAAAGTAAATGGATAATCGTTTTTTAATAATCGTGATATCAATTATTGACCCAAATAATCGAGATTATGATTTTTGCCATAATCGAGCAGCCCTACTTCTTGTTTCAATAGTTACTTCATCACTTTTATTTGTTTGTATTATTATTTTAATTTGTACACTATTTTATCTTTACCTTGTGTGAATCCTGTTTTTAACTCTGACCCTGTTGCTGCTATAAACGCCTGAATTTCCCCAAGGCGATAAATAAAGTTCCATCTTATTTTATCTCATCTTGTTTGGTATTTTTCCAATCAGTTAATTGGCCCATCTTTGGAGGGTGTTGCTAAGGATGTCAGATTTAGGTTATTACTGCTTTTTTATTGGGTAATTTGCCTGACAATATGAGAGGGATTCATCATTTCCCCATCATTATTCACATTTTCATTTAAATATATCAAATGATCTAAAACAGATGATATGTACCAATATGCAATATGTTTTTTAAGTCTCAAAATAAGATTTGTAGGTCAGGACTTAACAATACTTCATTCAAAACACATATTTAGCCTTTAAAATATTCTTCACATTTGGATATTGCACAAGTCCATATTGTGATTGCATGGAAATATAGATTATTTGTGCAGCTGATTTGAACACATGCAACAAGCTCCATTTTCAAAGCGTACTTCTGTTAGCAACATGCATAACCACCTGGTCAAAAATGCACCTTCTAGTAAGCGATTTCCATCCGTATTCGGTTTAAAATGTCAGATTTTAAAGGTGAGACTTTCTCTCCCTGTATCTCTGCAGTCATCAATGATTTACACCGGGTTGTAAGCTACAGCACAGCCAGACTTTGACATGAATAATTGAACAGGAGCAGGGTGATGTCCAAGGAGTCTGTCAAAATATATGAGTGTGTGTTCCCTAGTTTGTGAGTGTATTTCAACGGCTATAAATATCTGTGCAGCACTGTGAGATAATCACAAATCAAGCTGAAGGACAAAAAGGACGGACAAGTACTGTCTCACTATCTGATGGTGGGATGGGAGAATGGGTGTGTGTGTGTGTGTGTGTGTGTGTGTGTGTGTGTGTGTGTGTGTGTGTGTGTGTGTGTGTGTGTGTGTGTGTGTGTGTGTGTGTGTGTGTGTGTGTGTGTGTGTGTGTGTGTGTGTGTGTGTGTGTGTGTGTGTGTAAGTCTAGAAAAAAAAACACACACACATCTTCTGATCAATATGAAGCATTGTCTGGGTTGCAGGCTGGCCAAATGTGATCACGGCTATATGAAACTCCCTGTCTGTGTATTATAGCCATTATCCAGAGATAATTAGATGTTAAACAAAAATGAGAGACTGAATGCAATAAATTAAAGGTGGCTGGACATAACATTTGACCCTGATCTCCATCCATATACATGTCAAGGAAGACTTCAAGCACTCACTCTTTATAGCTTTGTATTAAAACTAGTACCTCTCAGATCTCATTAAAAGATAGAAACCGGCACACACTGCATTGTTGACTTAAAAACAGACATTCTGCAACATATTACTCGCCCAGTATGTGTTATGTATTTAAAGAGGAAATATTGTGCTCAATTTAAAGTGGACCTATCATGCTATATTTGAATAATATAGTGTAGGACCATACCTATATAAGGCATATTTATACTTTTTTTTTTTCAAAATACCAAACAGATCATGCATTTTAGCCATGCCTCATTTTGCTCAATTTGACAATTTCTAGCTCTGTTTCTGCAAGGGCAGATTCAGTGAGAACAGCACCACCTACAGGCCTGGCATATGTACTACAGCGTCTCCAGCGCTTTCGAACGGCAATGGCCGTGGCTGTCTCCTCCTGATTGGTGGAGTTGGCCCAATAGCCGTAGCGCCACCGTCCTGACGTCAGGACAGTGTTCAAATCTGGATCAGTTTTTATCAGATCCGTTGCAGCCCCTTTTTTAGAGATTTGGGTATGGAGGAAAATAGAGAGGGTTGTGTTTTCTGACACTTGGTGAGTTCCCTGGAACACCGGGGACACATATTCATGTAGAAAAGACGTACACAAGTGCATTTTGCATGATAGGTCCCCTTTAAAGTTCATATATGTATTGAGTGTCTCTACTGGGACATGTCTCCATGCCTTAATGTTAAAAGAGCTTGAAGAAAAGCAAGACTTGTCTCTAAGGTAGAAACCAAATGTTATCCTTAATTTTTTGGGTGATATTCAGTTGTTTCAGTTTGTAACCAAACACCTGATGCATATGATCAAGAAATCTGTTTTGAGTCAACGTGTGAGAGTTAGTTTTAATGCAAACATATTAAGAGTCAAGAAGTGGCAAAACATCTCCCTGTTATTGAATGTTTACTGTCCAAATACTCTGGTGGATCTTGCAAATCATTTTCAATTTGGATGGTACATTATTCACTAGTTTAAACTTCTTAAATGACATGAATTACCGGTTTTTCCCGTGACATTTCAGGGCTATTTCTCCCTGTTTCTTGTTTCCAGATTATTTCCCCCTTGTCCTCTTGTTGTTCCGTTAGAGTCTTTTCAATCTAAACTGATTTCCATGCTGCATGCCAAAGCACACGGTGTCACCTGGGTTACAGCTGGAGAAAAACAACACCCACCATGCAACACACCGGGAAAAGACATTTCCCTTTCAGACGTTAGAAAAGCTGCTGGGAGTTTTATAGCTGCAGGAATCATTCATACTGTCGGCTCACACAAAGCACCAGGAGTTACTCTGGTCTAAACTAATTCAATGAAAAGGTGAATGTGATTCTTTCACAGAGTTATGGGGTGTATTGTTCAGCTTGTGACAGTCAAGACGGAGCTATTCATTTAGAAAAGGAGAGGAGAAAATAAAAAGAGGTTAGCGCTAAAAGCTAAAATTAACTCTGTGTTTAAAATCTGGTTTGCAGATGTTGAGGCTTTGCAGTGATTTCATCTGCTTTCAAGGCGAAAAACCTATCATTGCGGTCTGTTTTGTGTATTTTCTGAAATCTAACCCCGTTTCAGTTTGTAATTTAAGACCTGATGCATAACTCAGGTCAAGTTGTAGTGCATTTAAAGAGGCCTTATTCTGCTTCTTGGATTTTCCCTTTCCTGTATTCTGTCGTTTTTTAGCATGTAAATGGTCTGCAAAGGCTAAAATGCCTGTGTTCCCTCTTAGCAGGAGAGGACTCTTTAAAGTAGAGACACTACATACTGATATACACCTGAACATCAGCAGGAGAGGACTCTTTAAAGTAGAGACACTACATACTGATATACACCTGAACATCAGCAGGAGAGGACTCTTTAAAGTAGAGACACTACATACTGATATACACCTGAACATCAGCAGGAGAGGACTCTTTAAAGTAGAGACACTACATACTGATATACACCTGAACATCAGCAGGAGAGGACTCTTTAAAGTAGAGACACTACATACTGATATACACCTGAACATCAGCAGGAGAGGACTCTTTAAAGTAGAGACACTACATACTGATATACACCTGAACATCAGCAGGAGAGGACTCTTTAAAGTAGAGACACTACATACTGATATACACCTGAACATCAGCAGGAGAGGACTCTTTAAAGTAGAGACACTACATACTGATATACACCTGAACATCAGCAGGAGAGGACTCTTTAAAGTAGAGACACTACATACTGATATACACCTGAACATCAGCAGGAGAGGACTCTTTAAAGTAGAGACACTACATACTGATATACACCTGAACATCAGCAGGAGAGGACTCTTTAAAGTAGAGACACTACATACTGATATACACCTGAACATCAGCAGGAGGACTCTTTAAAGTAGAGACACTACATACTGATATGCACCTGAACATCAGCAGGAGAGGACTCTTTAAAGTAGAGACACTACATACTGATATACACCTGAACATCAGCAGGAGAGGACTCTTTAAAGTAGAGACACTACATACTGATATACACCTGAACATCAGCAGGAGAGGACTCTTTAAAGTAGAGACACTACGTAAGGGATAATGTGCAGCGACGCGGTCATTATGGGGAAAAGAACACCGACAGGCAGATCAGGAGCCCGACGCGAAGCGGAGGGATCTAGATCTGCATGAAGGTGTTCTTTTCCCCATAATGACCAAGTCGCTGCACATTATCCCGCTTATTACATGGCCACATTCTCAACAAAGTAATGATATGACTCCCACTATTAATTGAAATGCTTTTATGGATTTAGAAAATGATTTTATTGATTTAAAAAATAGTTGTATGTATTGATTTAAATTGACATGCATCCGCTAAGGAAAATAGTCCGTTGTTACCGTTTGAAAAAAAAAACGGAGCAACGCAACGGCAGGAAGGCGGAGCTTTTTGATTACAGATTTGAAAACATCGTGGCTTGCTTTAAAATTAGCACAATTCATTATGTCAAACCTTGGAAAGTATCTAGATATCCCTGCCCTAATGCCAAAGTAACTGGCAACTGAATATGTGTCGCCGTTTGATGTCTATGTCTGGACCGCTGCGTAAAAAGGAAGGTTTCTGCCAGTTACTTCTCCGCTGTTTTCTTGTCGCTCTTGTCTTGTCAGTTAGAAAAGCAAACTGCATGCAGTTTGCTTTTCAGCCAAACTGTATACAGTTCAATCGACCGGACTTCTTTCTGCAGATTTGAGCGTCCTTAACAACGGTCATAAATCCTTGACAGCGGTCTGTCTGTTCTGGATTAACAACGTGTCACGTGTTCTGAATTGACCAATCAGAATCGAGTATTCAACTAAACCATGTAATAAATACTGATATACACCTGAACATCAGCAGGAGAGGACTCTTTAAAGTAGAGACACTACATACTGATATACACCTGAACATCAGCAGGAGAGGACTCTTTAAAGTAGAGACACTACATACTGATATACACCTGAACATCAGCAGGAGAGGACTCTTTAAAGTAGAGACACTACATACTGATATACACCTGAACATCAGCAGGAGAGGACTCTTTAAAGTAGAGACACTACATACTGATATACACCTGAACATCAGCAGGAGAGGACTCTTTAAAGTAGAGACACTACATACTGATATACACCTGAACATCAGCAGGAGAGGACTCTTTAAAGGAAACCAGGGGACTTTATCCTCAGACAAACCCTAACCCCAGTCACTTATAAAAAACAGGCAGTCATTTTGGATCATCGTTCCACATGCATCCATGAAAGCCAAAGCCTCCAGTTTATAAACCTCTTCAATGAGAGTTGACTTCATCTTCTTTCTGAAAGCGTTTCTGTGAAGCTTCAGTGTAAACTCGTTATGAAATCTGTGCAGCAGAGCACACGGGGTCAGGAGGGGAATAATACATAAATAATGAGCTTTAATAAAAAGATAGTGCATCACCTTGTGAGCCAACAGGAACCTGCTGTGAACACAAACTCTGATCCTGACTCACATGCGTGCTCTCGCATATAGAACAGGACCTGCTGAATGAGGAGGCTCTGAAAATCCTCTAAGGGGTAGAAAATATCTGCTTTAAATGGACCAACAGCCTCATGCACCTTCATGTGTACTGTCGAACGCATGATTAAAAACGATTCTAATAATCTAAATCAAGTTTATTGCCAGGTCCGTTTACACATACAAGGAATTTGCCTTACAAGCCGTTTCCATTGGTGCTGTGGTAAAGAAGTTTTAATGTAATATTATGTGTGTTTATTTATTGACCCTTGTGTGTCTTCCTATCAACTTATGTCTTCGCGGTTTGCCCATTTATTTAGAAAGTATATAGAAAGAATAATCACCCAAATCTGTGTCACAGACTTTATTCCTAATTATCACAACAAGTCTCACTCTCCTTTTTGAAATGTATTGTCCATAAACCTAATTCACACAAAATCAAACCCAATTTCTGAACTAAAAAAGGAACAAATGTTGAATGATTTTACAAAATTGACCCCAGATGCTATAAATTTGACGTAAAAACCAACCTATATCCAGACAAAAACATTTGGGAACGGGTCAAATTTGAACCCAAGGACAACAGGAAAGATCAAAACAATTGACAAGAAGGATATATTAAGAATTACACAATGAAGATACGTAGATCTAAGATTTAGAAATGTAGATTATTTGAAGTAAAAAAACTCCTGACAGTAGAATACAATATTAAAGGTGGGGTAGGTAATTCACTTCAGAAACACTTTTTGTTATATTCCATGGAATGCTCTTAACATCCCGATAGCAATGAATATATTAAATGCTTTGACAATAAATACATTAAAAAAATGTCATCTGTGGAAGCCGTAATACTGTAAAAAGCACGAGCCGGCCCGGCTAAAATAACTGGATGGCCTACCTGCCTGTCAGCCTTCCATCTGTGCACAAACTTATCTCGTGTAGGGTTGCAAAGGGGCGGAAAGTTTCCGGTAAATTTCCGGAAAGTTAAGCTATGGAATTTTGGAAATATTCTATGCAAAATTAAACAAAAAAACATGACATTTCAACAGATTTTTTTTTTCCAAGTAGAACAGAACAAGTTTTAATTATTTTATTGAACAATTATTTGTTTCATTGAAGAACGAAAACAGGAATGTTGAGTTAAATGTTACTCATCCCCCCCAACCCCACTCATTAAAAAATGAACAAAAATGCACCCCCCATCCAAAAATCCCCACAAAGTCTCATTCAAAATGTGAAATGAAAAGAGCCCTTCTCCCTCCACAAAGTCCCATTAAACATGCAAATCTTCCTTCAAGCAATCCTCTGCATGTTTGCTGAACCCTTTCAGTCAACGGGCTCTTCCTGGGCCTCATCAACATCACACTCTGAGTCTTCCTCTTCAGTGTCACTGTCCAGCCTTGTTGAGGATGGCTCTGTGTCCGGCTCAAAGAGCCTTAGGTTTGCCCGAATGCCAACCAGTTTTTCCACTCTCACATTAGTGAGCCTGTTGCGAACCTTTGTGTGGTCTCAATAGCCATGCAGTAAGCAGTGTGCTATGGCATGGATATTCAAGTGTACTTGAATGGCATCTGTTTGTTTTAGTCAAGATTATGCTAAAATATACTTTCCAACTATATTTAAGTTCCCTTTTAAGAGCCAACCTTCAATTTGGAAAATTCCCAGTTTATTTCCATAAATTCCCGTTTATTCCCGTGGAAAGTTTCCATCTTTGAAAATTCCCGGAATTTTGCAACCATAATCTCGTGCCCTCATTGGTCATGTGCGCGTCCGTGTGTGTTGGAGGAGGGGCTCTGTAAGGAAGTCTGAAGGAAGGGGCAGATTTTTTTCGGCTGCGTACTTTCAAATTCTAGCGCACTCAAGCGGTTTTCTCCATTCTTACCTACCCTACCTTTAATGTTCAAAAAGCTCTTTATTGTTCTCATACTGCCTGTGCTGCAGCCCCATGCTTTGGCACACCTTCATAATTAAAACCATAGCTTTTATATAAAACACCACAATATTAATTATCCAATTAATAGCAGCTACACCCTGTAAAGCCCAGCTTACCATGCAGTCACATAGGCATGAACTAAATATAAAAGAATACTATTAAATAACCACTTTTTTAATAAATAACTAACAATACTGTTAGGGAATAATTTGCTTAGGTATTCAACCTTTGAAACAGTTCATAATTTTCCTCTTTTCACTGTCTCCTTTCTCACGGCATAGGTCTACGGCCTGGGGTATTGCTGCTATCTCTCTTAAGGAGGGGCAGCTTGGGCGCATTGTTGTTGCCAGCTTATGACCGAGCACAAGCCGCCATGAGATAGTTTACTGTTCAGGGACGAAGGTTCCCTGGCGCACGTTCTTTTCTAACGACAACAGCTCTAGTTAGATTCAGGGGCCATATTTGTTTAGTCTCGCTGATAAAGAATGTTGATTATTACACTCTGAACTAGATAAAACCTCACAACTACAGGAGGGTTCTTCAGAATTGATTTGGCATCTCAACCATGTGGTCAACTCGTGGCCCGTGACATGTGTTGTGAATTCTCCGGCCCAAGCTCCAAATAAACCGTCAGTGTTTGCCATCAAAGCTCCAGCTCTCCTCGTGTCTCTCCGAGTCCTGTTTCCTATTGCTTCAGAAGTTTCCCTCACAAATACTACTACAGTAAAAATCTCAGATACAAGCCTGAGAGACCACAATGTCCAGACAGCTCTTTTTTCCTGTAGAAATTATCTCTTATCTCCAGAGCAGACAAAATGTCCCAAAGGTTCCCTGATAAGAAACAAATGCAGACAGACCATGCTACAGCTTGTATGTGACGAGATTTAGAAGAAACTTTAGAGATGTTTTAGACCAAAGAACAGCCATATTGAGGCAGAAGTCCATAGAAAAGTTAAGGTTAGAGTCCTGGAAGAAGGGACTGTTGGACAGAAAACTGAAATACTTCACTGACAACAGAGAGACGGATTGTCCACATTTTCTACCGAACATGACGGATGACTCTGTAAAAAGGTCAGGTGTCACATGCACTTTGTCTTTCTCTACCATGACATGAAGTAGGGATGAAGAAAGGAAGAAGAAGAGCTTATTATGCTGCTATTCCTGCAATGCTGCCATGCATACTGAACAGAATTTGGAGGTAAACACAACTTTATTTTGGTTTAAATGGACTGGAAATATATCTTAAGGGTGTGTGTGTTTTGGTGGAAGTACAACGTTTAATAGATTTTATTAAGTCATATATTTTTTAGGACCTCCCTTAAAGCTTTATACTCCAAATAATACAATAACTTGTGCTATAGCATTAACTTTGCAGAAAAGAGTTAGCACTGTTAGCATTTTGTATCCGTAGTCCCTGGACAGATGTTGTAAAGTCACCCTAAAAACAAATTACTTTTAAAATAAAAAGTTAATAGAATAATTTAAAACGTAGAGGCTCACAAATCAAGTCCACATAGCTAAACAAACAGCTGTTAGCGTTTGTGTGTCTTGAACGCAGCTTGTTGTTGTGAGTGTCTCAACATGAAGACAGATGAAGTGGTTTTACTTCCCGCTGCACAGAGCTGCTGGGGGTGTTTTCTCACAGCTTGATGAGGAGGATGGATAAATATTTTAGTAGTGGAGTGTGAGATCTCGCTGCTATATCATGTATGTGTAATTGTGCGTGCAGGAAGCATAATTTTAGCGGATTTTCTCCTCCAAACCCCGACAGAGAGGCCAAGATCAGCTAATGCAAGCTGCTTCACACAATTATACACATGGAGCAGGAAAAAAGCCCTGGAGACAGTTAGACCAGTGTTTTCCCATGAGGCTACAGACCTCATTCAGTCACAAGTCACAACAACAATTATGACTTTTGAAACGTTTTTAATTGGTATATTGTCCAGTAAAGAGTAAACTCCCAATAGACTGTGCAGGATTGACTCACATGACTTCACGTCACCACCGCTAAGCTAAAGGTGGCTAATGTTGGGCTATAAAGGAACTACAGCACGGTCACATGACTTCACGTCACCACCGCTAAGCTAAAGGCGGCTAATGTTGGGCTATAAAGGAACTACAGCACGGTCACATGACTTCACGTCACCACCGCTAAGCTAAAGGAGGCTAATGTTGGGCTATAAAGGAACTACAGCACGGTCACATGACTTCACGTCACCACCGCTAAGCTAAAGGTGGCTAATGTTGGGCTATAAAGGAACTACAGCACGGTCACATGACTTCATGTCACCACCGCTAAGCTAAAGGCAGCTAATATAGGGCTATAAAGGAACTACAGCACGGTCACATGACTTCACGTCACCACCGCTAAGCTAAAGGAGGCTAATGTTGGGCTATAAAGGAACTACAGCACGGTCACATGACTTCATGTCACCACCGCTAAGCTAAAGGCAGCTAATGTAGGGCTATAAAGGAACTACAGCACGGTCACATGACTTCACGTCACCACCGCTAAGCTAAAGGTGGCTAATGTTGGGCTATAAAGGAACTACAGCACGGTCACATGACTTCATGTCACCACCGCTAAGCTAAAGGCAGCTAATGTAGGGCTATAAAGGAACTACAGCACGGTCACATGACTTCACGTCACCACCGCTAAGCTAAAGGAGGCTAATGTTGGGCTATAAAGGAACTACAGCACGGTCACATGACTTCACGTCACCACCGCTAAGCTAAAGGTGGCTAATGTTGGGCTATAAAGGAACTACAGCACGGTCACATGACTTCACGTCACCACCGCTAAGCTAAAGGAGGCTAATGTTGGGCTATAAAGGAACTACAGCACGGTCACATGACTTCACGTCACCACCGCTAAGCTAAAGGTGGCTAATGTTGGGCTATAAAGGAACTACAGCACGGTCATATGACTTCACGTCACCACCGCTAAGCTAAAGGTGGCTAATGTAGGGCTATAAAGGAACTACAGCACGGTCACATGACTTCACGTCACCACCGCTAAGCTAAAGGTGGCTAATGTTGGGCTATAAAGGAACTAAAGCACGGTCACATGACTTCACGTCACCACCGCTAAGCTAAAGGCGGCTAATGTAGGGCTATAAAGGAACTACAGCACGGTCACATGACTTCACGTCACCACCGCTAAGCTAAAGGCGGCTAATGTTGGGCTATAAAGGAACTACAGCACGGTCACATGACTTCACGTCACCACCGCTAAGCTAAAGGTGGCTAATGTTGGGCTATAAAGGAACTACATCACGGTCACATGACTTCACGTCACCACCGCTAAGCTAAAGGAGGCTAATGTTGGGCTATAAAGGAACTACAGCACGGTCACATGACTTCACGTCACCACCGCTAAGCTAAAGGTGGCTAATGTTGGGCTATAAAGGAACTACAGCACGGTCACATGACTTCACGTCACCACCGCTAAGCTAAAGGCGGCTAATGTTGGGCTATAAAGGAACTACAGCACGGTCACATGACTTCACGTCACCACCGCTAAGCTAAAGGCGGCTAATGTTGGGCTATAAAAGGAACTACAGCACGGTCACATGACTTCACGTCACCACCGCTAAGCTAAAGGCGGCTAATGTTGGGCTATAAAGGAACTACAGCACGGTCACATGACTTCACGTCACCACCGCTAAGCTAAAGGAGGCTAATGTTGGGCTATAAAAGGAACTACAGCACGGTCACATGACTTCACGTCACCACCGCTAAGCTAAAGGCGGCTAATGTTGGAAACATGTCACAGTAGAGGCACTAAATACTAATATGTATAATCTTATACAGACACACACACTTCACTTTCCTTCATTCAGTCATTTGCCACACTGCCTTTATTACTGCACAGTAAGGGTGTAACGGTTCACAAACATTTCGGTTCGGTAAGTACCTCGGTTTTTAGGTCACGGTTCGGTACGTTTTCGGTACAGCAGAAATTATCACAAAATATTTTTTGGGGGGTTTTAATTATTATTAAACTGTGAATAATGTATTCACTCAAATAAATACAAAATATAATAAAATAAACATTAAGGTGCAGCATTTCAATGAACTGAAATAATCTGTATTTGAACTGTACTGTACTGTACATTAGGACTTGCTTGTCATTGTTTTTTCATGTTTTTTTTAAGAAAGATGAACTTGTCCACATTGCTTGCCGAAAGGGCAGATCTTCTGGCACAAACAATGTCTCCTGCTGTGGAGAACACCCTCTCGCTAGGGACAGAGGTAGCAGATACAGCCAGGTAGCGCTTTGCTAACATGGCAACATAAGGATTTTTGGCGTTTGTAATAGCTTTGGCTCGGTCTGAACTTTTTGCGAGTGTTGGAGGCTTAAAGGCTAGTGGGAGTTGGGTTTGCACTTCAGTCATTTTTCTTTTGGTACCGATGATATTCACGTTCGGGTGATGCCTTTTCAAATGAGTGTGCAAGTTTGATGTATTGCCAGCCGCGTAACCAATTTTAGTTGAACAATGCCGACAAACAGCTTTGGTTCGGTCCACCTGTCTTTGTCCGTCATCCTTGTACGTAACTGCAAAACCAGTATGCCTCTCGTCCAATGAAATGACTTGGTTGCTCTATGACGCGTTGAACCCAATGCGAGCATCCTTTTTTACTGAATCCAAAATCAAATCATGAGATACCAAAAGATTCACACTCCCACTACATAAATACACAAACCCTTAGCAGAGAAATATAAAATTAACTAAACTGGTGGGCGTCACCTTGGCACAACAAACCCCTCTGCTCTTCCTGAGGGGAAAGGAGGACACACACACACACACACACACACACACACACACACACACACACACACACACACACACACACACACACACACACACACACACACACACACACACACACACACACACACACACCACACACACACACACACACACACACACACACACACACACACACACACACACACACACACACACACACACACACACACACACACACACACACACACACACCACACACACACACACACACACACACACACACACACACACACACACACACACACACACACACACACACACACACACACACACACACACACACACACACACACACACACACACACACACACACACACACACACACACACACACACACCCTTATTATTACAATCCTTTCTTCCACAGTAAGATGAAAAAGGTAGCAGTAGTATTTCATCTTCCCAGGATTACAGGGGGTGTCAGTTCAGATGAAAATTCACAGGAGAGCTGAAGACTTATATCCACCTTCACCTCATGGTAAACTATACACTACACCAGACAAAGCAAGACAAAGCAAGATCTGACATAAGCAACACACACACACACACACACACACACACACACACACACAGATAATGACATTCAGGTTTTGTACAGGGTCCTTTTAGGTCATGAGGTATGCAAATTAAGGGTAATTTGTCTTATTCACAGTGGAGCAGCTCTACAGCGGTGTGTGCTTTAGGACAATATTCACTGTTAAATACATAAAGAGTCCAAATATTCAGAAGTGGAAGATCATTGATCCGTTCAGCTAATATTGGGCTAACTCCCATATTTGGCTCAATTAACAGAGAAGAGAGACTCTATGGTCTTTGACTATAGCATGAATGGTGTTAACTTTATGGAGACTGCATTAATCAATGTTTAGGACTTATTCTGCTCATTTTCAGGTGTATATGAGTATGTAGTGTCTCTACTTTAAAGAGTCCTCTCCTGCTGATGTTCAGGTGTATATCAGTACGTAGTGTCTCTACTTTAAAGAGTCCTCTCCTGCTGATGTTCAGGTGTATATCAGTATGTAGTGTCTCTACTTTAAAGAGTCCTCTCCTGCTGATGTTCAGGTGTATATCAGTATGTAGTGTCTCTACTTTAAAGAGTCCTCTCCTGCTGATGTTCAGGTGTATATCAGTATGTAGTGTCTCTACTTTAAAGAGTCCTCTCCTGCTGATGTTCAGGTGTATATCAGTATGTAGTGTCTCTACTTTAAAGAGTCCTCTCCTGCTGATGTTCAGGTGTATATCAGTATGTAGTGTCTCTACTTTAAAGAGTCCTCTCCTGCTGATGTTCAGGTGTATATCAGGATGTAGTGTCTCTACTTTAAAGAGTCCTCTCCTGCTGATGTTCAGGTGTATATCAGTATGTAGTGTCTCTACTTTAAAGAGTCCTCTCCTGCTGATGTTCAGGTGTATATCAGTATGGAGTGTCTCTACTTTAAAGAGTCCTCTCCTGCTGATGTTCAGGTGTATATCAGTATGTAGTGTCTCTACTTTAAAGAGTCCTCTCCTGCTGATGTTCAGGTGTATATCAGTATGTAGTGTCTCTACTTTAAAGAGTCCTCTCCTGCTGATGTTCAGGTGTATATCAGTATGTAGTGTCTCTACTTTAAAGAGTCCTCTCCTGCTGATGTTCAGGTGTATATCAGTATGTAGTGTCTCTACTTTAAAGAGTCCTCTCCTGCTGATGTTCAGGTGTATATCAGTATGTAGTGTCTCTACTTTAAAGAGTCCTCTCCTGCTGATGTTCAGGTGTATATCAGGATGTAGTGTCTCTACTTTAAAGAGTCCTCTCCTGCTGATGTTCAGTTTTGAGGCTTTGCAGACCATTGACATGCACAAAAACACACTATAGTAAAAGTGAAAATCACAAAAAGCAGAACAGGGCCTCCTTAACCAAACACTGAATTAGAATTGCCTCTTGTCACCCTGTATTAACTGTAGTGCAGTGTACAGCTGCGAGGGAAAACAAAGCCATTTCTTTATACACACACACACACACACACACACACACACACACTCACACACACACACACAACTTTTATTTTTCAGAGGATGAACTAGAAAAAGAGCACGGCCTGGAGGCACAGCATGTCTCTTAATGTGTGAGTCAAACTAATGGACTGCTTCCCTCCCTGCAACCTCTTCACCCTCACCCCTAGATGTACTCCCTCTTTCTCCTCTTCTCGGGCCTTAACTTCTTTACGCTATGCCACCCTCACCTCTTGTCTCTGAGCCTGAGGACAGAGAGAAACAGGATCGATGTGACAGATGTACGACATGCTCACGTGGCGACAGACGGACAGGCTTTTGTCCGGGGTCAACGCTCTAAAAATACAAGCAAATGATGCATCAAACAAGGTCCAGATAAGACTATGAAACACCTGAGCTCTGTTATTGTTGTTCAATAAATATCCTGCATTATATTTGTTACTGGACATTTGCATTTCCACATGTATATATATTTTTTTTTTGGTGTGATGTGTGGGCGCGCTGCTTCTGTGTTTGTCAGAGTTTCACACAAGATCAGAGTGTTTTTATGCAACATCAGCGACTACAACACACTATCTCTTGCTGAAGGAGCAGATTAGGAGGTGGCGTTGATTAAAATGAATAAGCTTCTTATAATTAAATATTATGTTTCATATAAAACTTCATTTAATAGCCGAAATACACAAAACCAAATCATAACAGCCGCGTTTATTTGTAATAAAAAGACATTATTTGACCCATAATATTCATTTCCTATGCTCATGTGTTAAAAACAAGCATATAATAAAATAAATTAATCCCTTCCCTATCCTTCTTCCACTGTCTCTAGTTATCCTTGTAATGTATTGCTGTTTTCTCAGGGTTGGTATGATATAAAATAACATATAAAATGGAAAAATAAGGGCAAAAATATGCCTATTTCAGTCAAATGTTGAGGTTATGACTTCTAGAGTTGCATTCAGGCTTGAATTGATTAACATATAAAACATATTTAAGCTTCTAAATGTGCTCTGGTCTCTTCTTTAAGTTTGTATTGAACATAAAACTATAAGACTGTTAAACAACTGAACTGCTGAAACAATTTCATAACATTCATCTGCTACTTAGTAATTATGTATCTATTATCCAATATATCATTCCAATAACTTGTATATAGACTCGTATAGCACTTTTACAATTTTACAATTTTTCTTTTTTGTATTACTTTTAATATAATATACTTTAATATTGTTTTAATATCGTCTGCTTATCTGTATTATTGTTTTGCATTGTTGGAGAAGCCTGTGACCTAAGATTTTCAACGACATAGTTACTCAGTAGCTATGTTAGTTTGACAATAAAGAACCTTGAACCTTGAAAACCTTACAATCCTTTTTAAATCTACTGAAACTGATGTCTACGTGGCCCTAAAAACTGGACTTTTTTTTTAATTGTAACGCAGTTAAGAAAATATGCCTGGCCGGTGGATCTTTCATCCCTTTGGCTAGTGAGACCATCTTTTGGAAACTTTGCATAAATATGGACTTAAATACTGGGTGTTTCCTGTTATTTTACAAAGGGCCACACACATCCAGAGGACACACACTCACAGCACTGCTTTCCATGCTCATTTCAGCTTGACCTATAAATATATTTATAGTTCTGTATGTGCAGCTACATGTGTCTCACCCTGCAGGACACACACTGGGCTTCTGAAAGTGTTTCTTTCCCTGACTCGTTGTTCGGTTTCCCCCTCGGTTAGATCCAGACTGTGTTTCAGGATAAAAAGCCTGAAAGAAGCTGTGGCTGCACGCAGAGCAGCAGGTCGGCTGATAAGAGGCCGCTCTCTGCTTCTGTAAGTCACACGCAACCTGTCCCAATGAGACGCTAAGACACGGTGTGCGTGCGTGTGCGTGTGCGTGTGCGTGTGCGTGCGTGTGTGTGTGTGCGTGTGTGTGTGGTTTCTCTTTCCTTTCCAGACAAGAGCCCTGGCTGAAAATGTGTTTAAAATGTAGTATTTTTACATGATCAAATAAAGGCTTTTAGAGCGTGAGGGTTTTTTAGGTCAATGCTTGAGTGTGTTTGCAGAGTTCCTAGAGGTTCCTAGAGGTTCCTAGAGGTTCCTAGAGGTCCCTAGAGGTTAAGCGAGGTCCCTAGAGGTTAAGCGAGGTTACATTTATCATTTTGAAGAATTTTTTTGATGCCATTTGGAAAGAGATTCAAGAAAAACTTAACCATTAACAGGATTTTGGAAAAACAATATACTTTTTTTCAATTTTCAGGACATTTTAATACCAATTAAGTGCCTTAAGAGTTGCAACAACACTAAGTAAGTCATTTTTCATGCAAAAACCGCCAACAAATGCTGTTTCCAGCCTCAAAAATATCGAGTTTTCCTGCTTGTCTCTTGTTTATGGTGACAATACAATGGTAAGGTAAGTATCTTTTGGTTTTTGGACTAACAAAACAAGACATTTAAAAATATCCCCTTTCATTTTGAGAAACTGGAATGGATAATAATCTCTATTGTCTGCAATTTCACAGATAAAATGATCAATCTATAATGAAATACATTTTCAATTGCAGTCCCATAGCTTTAAATGAATGGATGCACTGGTTTTTGTGACTTTTTAAGCATGCATGGGAACTGTGTGTTTGAGTGAAGGAGAAACAAACGGCCTCTGACTGTCCGGATGATGTTTTCTTCAGACGTTCAGGCTTGCCTAAACATGTGGAGTTCACGCATGTCTGTCAAACACTCATCCGTCTCCATGTGTCACCGCTGGAGTCCCTGAACCAGTCGGCCTGCTCTCTGACTGAATATCTGCAAAAAAACTGTGATTCACATGTTTGTGACGCCCAATCAAATGCTTCATTCAGGACCAGCAGTTTGGATGACACACACACACTCGCTTATTCATGCAGGACAAAGCACAAACAGTTTTCACTCAATTGTTTCTTTTACACTCAAGTGTCTCTGCAGAAAAGCCAAAACAAAGTCAACTCAGACTCCCTTCTTATGTTTCGTTATGACGCAATAGGAAAGTCCCAGGTGTGGCTAACACAGGACAATCAGAGTCTTAAGAGGTTATCAGGAATAAAACACTTGCTGCCATTTGTAACCGGTTCTGAGTTATTAGTCATCGGAGAAGGAGCATGGGAACGACACACACACACTAAGACTGTCCAAACACTGAATGAAAGAGCGTGTAATTATATATATAAATGTCAATGATACACCAAGCTTTGTTACCACGCTTAACTAGATAACAAAAGAAGGGGTTAGTGTAGCAACAGTATGATTCACCTGTCATTCTGAAACAGAAACTATTATTCTGAAGGGATTAACAGCAGTCTTCATGCTGGGGTTTGTTTATAGTGCAGCCTTACTATTCATACAGGTAAAAAGGGATATTTGATAGATATTTACAATCGACGTTTCCACGTTTAAACTAAATGCTAGTACTTTTCATTGCATTTCCAAACACTGAACTCCTATGGAGGTTGCAACACGCTTTGTATTTCCCTTTTCCAATCAATCGTACACATGTTAACTAATAATCCATACCCTTTAAAAAGATGATATGATATGACATGTTATATAATATTTATTTGAATGCAAGAAGTTGAAGTTGCAACCGGCCTAAACCCTGGAGACGGTGGAGTATCATTTACTGTTCAGAACTGCAACTATAGTACATCATGTTAGTTTAGGAAAGTGGTTATTCTACAACAAACATTAGGATTTCTGTGTGCAAAGAAATCCCCAAAACGTGCACGCCAAAACCATTTCCCCCGCAACGGTGACAAAGGGACGGTTGCAACACTTCTTGCATTTCCTCTCAGTTACTCAGAGTCCATTTGATCCAGACAAACCAAACATTCATGTCTTTAATGCACACATGTCTGCTTTTAGATGATAAGACATCTTCAAACCATGTATTTGAATGTAAGAAGTCGTAAGTGCAAATGACCTAAACCTTCAGGCAGTTGCAAAAAACATCAGGGACGGTTGCAACATCTCTCACAATCTTTTAACAAAATATTCATATATTATTAGACTTCAGAATATATTTATTTGAATTGAAGAAGTTGACAATGCAACTAATCCTGATCCACATTTTTAAACTACATTAAATTTGAGTGAGCAAAGTCAAATATGCGCTTCCTTCCTCTTCCCCTTGGAGACTGGGGACGGTTGCAACACTTTTTGCATTTCTTTCAGTTACTCAGATGCTATTATGTCCGGAAGAACCACATCTGTGTGTGTGTATATTACACTTGCATGTGTTTGCATACCAAGATGTTATGAAATGACATATCCTTCAGTATTTATTTGAATGCAAGAAGTTGCAACTGAACGCAAACCTAGGGAAGGTTGCAACATCATAGAATCCTTCAAACGTGTATACTTTAGGGCCTGTTCATCATGCTGGCTATTGAAGCTTCTGATTGAACTACAAGAGGGACTGGGGACGGTTGCAACGCTTTTTGCATTTCTCTCTCAGAGGCTATTATGTCGAGAAAAACCCAAATGTTTATATATATGTTACACTTGCATGTTTTTGCAAGTTACCCATACTAAGATGTTATGAAATGACATATCCTTCAAAGTATTTGAATGCGAGAAGTTGCAATTGAATGCAAACCTAGGGTTGGTTACAAGAAACATCAAGGAAGGTTGCAACATCTTAAAAATACTTTACAATAGAATCCTTCAAACGTGTAGTTTACTATAATAATACAGGATCATTTATTGTGTAAAACTGCTCATGTTGGCTATTGGAGCTTCTCATTCCACTACAATACCACATTGCAAAGACTTCTCTTTCCAAAAACATCCCAAACGTGCCCTCCTACCCTCTTCCCCTTTCACTATAACTCAGAGTAAGTAACGACGGCCAGATGTGCAGTGACTCACGAGGGTCTGGTGCCCTGCCCTTTCATCTCTGCAGCAAGTTGCCAACTGCCATAGGTCAAAACACACAAGTGCTGTGTGTGTGTGCGTGCAATTACGACACACACACACACACACACACACACCGACATACACAGTGCAGGGAATATGAGAAATGCTGCCACAGTGAAATTGGATCTTATCTGCATGTTGGAATAAAACGATAAAACTGGGAATGTAGCAACTGTTATCACGTCCATAAAAAAGGGGCAATAATGTAGTAAATAGTTGTGGGATGGGTGTATATCTGTTAAATATAATGTAAGATAGGTGTAAGTATAAACAATTGAACACATACATATATTCCCACATAGAAAGGACCATGCTTTTTGTTTTTGGGCGTGCATGTGCAATTGAGAGCGTGCCATACCCTTCAGGATATTAGGAGCAGCTAATTGGAAAGCCCCGGTGACCAATCATCACCATCAGAACACAATAAGTGCATTTAAATCAGCGACACTTACTTGCCAATGACCTCGCAGAGCTCGTACACATCTTCAAAGAGGATGTCGTCGTCCGCCATAGTCCGACCCCGGCTGGGGAAAAGAATATCCCCAAAATACGCGTCCCAAAGCTGGTGATGGTGCTCCTAAAAATCCGGGAGGGGGGGGGGTGAACAGAGGCCACAAGCGGACAGATAATAATAAAAAAAAGGTCCGCAGCAGTCGGTGAAGAGTTTCCACAGGAAGGTTTTCTAAATTCCAGTTGTAAGACCCCCCGCCCCCCCAAAAACCGCTGCGTCGCTGTGCGTGATTCGCCACAGAAGGAGCGCAATAATCCGGTTCGGGAGCCGGTTCGACCCCGCCTTTCCCGAAGCTTTTCCCCGTATGTCTCAAACGTGGTGGTCAGACAAACAGTGGAATGAAGTCCTCCGGTGGTGTGTTCACTGCCCCCCGGTAACTCTGGGCTTTAGTGTTAGAAACAGACCCGGTGCACGGTGCGCATCAGACTCCTGTTTCTTCTTTCCAGGTGGGTCACAGTGAGCTCTACTTCCCCAAAGGGATGCACACACACACAAGAACACACACACAATCCTCCTTGGCAGATTCAAGTCAGTACACTCTTTTGCGGAATGCGCACACACACACACACACGCGTGAAGACACACACTCCTCCGTTGTAGATCCGAGCCTCCACTCTCCGTGTTTCCTTCACTTTCCTCCCGTGGTTTGGTGTTTTTCTCCCCGATGTTTCTGCCTGGACGCGCGGCTCCACGGAGCTTCCAGAAACCCGACAGGCTCCTCCTACTCGGGGGTTATGAAACTGCTGCTCCGTCCTCCATGTTGGCTCCGATCCGTTACCCAGGATTCTGCTTCCAGGCCTGCAGGCTTTGAGCCAACATGGCGGAGCGTCGGCGCCATAAAGGCTTTTCTCAAACCGCAGTTTCCTTCAGGAGTTTTTCTGTACTTCAAGTGGAGTTCCGGAAGCGAGGAGGAGGATGAATGACAACATGATTATTAACACCTTCCTTATTTAAATAGGGAAGAGGATTGGGGGCACGTGAGAACATGTTGGGATGTGACCAAAATAAAATAGAGTTCTGACCTAAACGTTTTTTTTTTATTTCAGAACTCTGAAAAAATATATAAATTATTTTCTCTGAGAATTTTCTCTCCAGTTTTTTAAATCTCAGGAATCTGAATAAAATTTATTTTTCAGATCTTTTTCTTTTTTTCTCTCAATAAAAAAATTATATATTTCTTAGTGAATTTCTTTTTTTCTGAAATTTCAATAATAAAAAAATATTATTTTTGAAATTTCTGAATTCCAATGTTTTTCTCAGAATTCTGAGATTAAAGTCAGAACATTTTTTACTTTTGTTCACATTTCAAAAATGTTTCTCGTTTCTTAAATATTTAAATATGAATTTTTTTCTGAAAATAAATACATATTTTTCTCTCAGAATAGAGTCATGGAGGGGTCTATTTATCTTAACAAATACTATCAGTTTTTTAACCTATTTCAGTTGGAAAGTTGTCTTTCTTGAGGCACCAAAACGGACATATTCAGATGTGTATGGTTGTTGGTTTTACATAAGCACAAGACGAAAGGATTACATGAGTTGATTATCCAATTAGAACATCAGCAGGAAATTATTACAGCAGTGATTGCCGCATTTGATTAATCGGTTTCAGTAAATTATCAAGAAACACTAACAGCTTGTTCCAGCTCCTTAAATTAGAAGATGTATATGATTGTAAACATAATATGCCTTTGCAGACCATTAACATGCACCAAATCCTATAACACCTGAGACAATAACTCACGCGGTTAAATTACTGTGTACCTTTTCAAGTTGCTTTCTTGTTATAATAAAAATGGCTATTTATACACAGAGGCAGGTGGTCTGCAGCGACAAAATTCACACCTTTTTCCAATTTTTCTACAGCCTGTGCAACTACAACACAAAGCTGGTGTAGTCGTGTGAGGAACAACACAAAGCTGGTGTAGTCATGTGAGGAACAACACAAAGCTGGTGTAGTCATGTGAGGAACAACACAAAGACAAGTGCTGTGTTTTCATATGTTATAGCCTCTTGCGGGCTAAATACATTGCAGCTGATTGCCTAATTAGCGCTAGGTGAATAATTAAGCAGTTAGTAAACCCAGGATGATGAGCTTGTTCTTTTATTTATGATTTTTCAACAAAAATGATTTCATGTTATGGAATGAGTCCCCCACAGCAGCTACTGTAGGTATTGTTTTTCTCCCTCGGTGCATGGCTGCTTATGTAGCACAAAGACATCCTTTATTTGGGCCGTTTGAAGCAGAAAGTGTGTGTTTGTGCTGATCATGTGACACGTGTTTTGAGGTTTTGAGCAGCGTGCAATTTGGCTTAGCAGAAAGAAAAATGAGGACATCAGAGGAAATCTTATCTCTAGCCAACACACCCTTCTAGACTCAGCTGGTGGGGTAAAGGTGTGTGTGTGTGTGTGTGTGTGTGTGTGTGTGTGTGTGTGTGTGTGTGTGTGTGTGTGTGTGTGTGTGTGTGTGTGTGTGTGTGTGTGTGTGTGTGTGTGTGTGTGTGTGTGTGTGTGTGTGTGTGTGTGTGTGTGTGTGTGTGTTTCGAGCCCCCTGTGCTCAGTCAGAAATCACAACCAAAATTTGATTTGCTAAAGATTGCAAGTATGTCCAAAAGGGATTGTATCTCTGCACACACACACACACACACACACACACACACACACACACACACACACACACACACACACACACACACACACACACACACACACACACCCATTTAAGTAATCTTTCAGTAATTTAAGTCCCCTAAAGTTGCTTGGTTGATTGTTTAAAGAGGCGCTCTTATGCTTTTGGGGGTTTTCCCTTTCCTGTGGTGTGTTCTATTGGTTTTTGTGCATGTAAATGGTCTAAAAAGGCTAAAATACCTCCAGAGGGAGTTTCTCTCTGTAGTGCTGAGGCAGATATTGTAGAAAAACAAATACGTTTTGCAACAAGCATTTTAAAATGTCCCCCAAATCCTGCTTGCGAGTAGTTTATATGTTTGATGATACATGCAAGTTGGAAATATGCATTATTGGTATTACAAACAGTATACTCAATGATTAGCAGTTGTATTGTCTGATATACTTAGTGCAGGGCTGATTATGAGCCACAGAGAAAGTGCTTCTGACATTTCACAGTCTGATCAAAGCAGAGACCTCTAAAAGGAAAACATTCAACACTTACATCTGCGGTCTCCAGAAACACGGTGTCAGTTACAGCAATTACACACAGCAAGTTGGTTTACTTTAGGTTTCAAAAGGTGTTAGTATGTCTGTGGTTACCATATAGAGAGCCACAGGTGTGTAGCCTATACGTTCAAAAGGAGTGTTATTTTATTGACTAAAGTTGTGTAACTAAAATACGTTTTGTAGGAAACGTTTATGATACTTATTTGTTTTATACAACAGGATATCTCCACATATTGACACCACATGTCTAGTAGTTAAAGCTAAGGCTAGGAGATAAGGAACTACAGCATGGTCACATGACTTAATAATAATAATAATAATAATAACATATTTATTTTGTTAGCGCTTTTACAGGTGCTCAAAGTCGCTTTACAAAGATAGTGAAAAGAAAAGACTGGTGGTGTAAGCTGAAGGTGGCTAATGTTGGGCTATAAAGGAACTACAGCAGGGTCACATGACTTCACGTCACCACCGCTAAGCTAAAGGAGGCTAATGTTGGGCTATAAAGGAACTACAGCAGGGTCACATGACTTCACATCACCACAGCTAAGCCAAAGGAGGCTAATGTTGGGCTATAAAGGAACTACAGCACGGTCACATGACTTCACGTCACCATCGCTAAGCTAAAGGTGGCTAATGTTGGGCTATAAAGGAACTACAGCACGGTCACATGACTTCACGTCACCACCGCTAAGCTAAAGGAGGCTAATGTTGGGCTATAAAGGAACTACAGCACGGTCACATGACTTCACGTCACCACCGCTAAGCTAAAGGAGGCTAATGTTGGGCTATAAAGGAACTACAGCACGGTCACATGACTTCAGGTCACCACCGCTAAGCTAAAGGAGGCTAATGTTGGGCTATAAAGGAACTACAGCAGGGTCACATGACTTCACGTCACCACAGCTAAGCTAAAGGAGGCTAATGTTGGGCTATAAAGGAACTACAGCACGGTCACATGACTTCACGTCACCACAGCTAAGCTAAAGGCGGCTAATGTTGGGCTATAAAGGAACTACAGCACGGTCACATGACTACACGTCACCACAGCTAAGCTAAAGGAGGCTAATGTTGGGCTATAAAGGAACTACAGCACGGTCACATGACTTCAGGTCACCACCGCTAAGCTAAAGGTGGCTAATGTTGGGCTATAAAGGAACTACAGCAGGGTCACATGACTTCACGTCACCAACGCTAAGCTAAAGGTGGCTAATGTTGGGCTATAAAGGAACTACAGCACGGTCACATGACTACACGTCACCACAGCTAAGCTAAAGGAGGCTAATGTTGGGCTATAAAGGAACTACAGCACGGTCACATGACTTCACGTCACCACCGCTAAGCTAAAGGAGGCTAATGTTGGGCTATAAAGGAACTACAGCACGGTCACATGACTTCACGTCACCACCGCTAAGCTAAAGGAGGCTAATGTTAGGCTATAAAGGAACTACAGCACGGTCACATGACTTCATGCCACCACCGCTAAGCTAAAGGTGGCTAATGTTGGGCTATAAAGGAACTACAGCAGGGTCACATGACTTCACGTCACCAACGCTAAGCTAAAGGCTAAATGGGACCATAAACACATCAGGAACATGTTTACAGAGGTAAAAAATCAAGTAGAAAAAGGTAATGTGTTCATAGTCTTCTATACAAATGATCTTGTGTTCGAGACACTTCATTGTGCATTGGCTTCACTTTTCAGACCCAGAGGCTGTCACTTTCTAAAGCTCAGAGCTCAATAAAGTGACTAAAGTTTGAGTCATGCTTTAAGTATAAAGAAAACAGTGTGTGTTCCAGTGTTGGTGTGAAGTATGAAGAAGAGTGTGTGTTTCCTTTGATGTTAGAGGAGGATGATCACAGTGTGTTTCGAGTCTTCAGCGTTCCTGTGATCTCATGCTAGTCATTAGCTTCCCTGCAGCATCTGCTGTAAGGAGGCAGGATCTCGTAAAACTCTGCACACTACACACTTTCCTTTCATTTACACCTTTTCCTACATGTACTCGTACATTTTCAATTGTGAAGAGCGTGCTGCCCAGTACATATTTGGTGTATTTAATGTATATTTTACATTTTAAAAGATCATTACATTTATTTTTCCTCTGCCGTGTTGACACTGTGACAGAGATAGTAATATTCCAACACCCTTAAATTAAATATTTATTTCGGATATTAAATCATTTTATTGCTCATTTTGTGCGTTAAAGGTAAATGTGGTAACCTTTACTCATTCTGTTCATTTGAGTAAAGGCCATAGAGCACATGTTTCAAACTCAAGGCCCGGGGGCCAAATCAGGCCCTTGGTGGATTTAATTTCGGCCCGCAGGATAATTTCTAATGACTATTAGATCTGGCCCTCCGGTATATTGCACGCACACCTTCACTCAATCCTGAGGGTCTCCTCAGCTCAGAGCCTGAGCCCAAACATTGATGACCTTGCACCCGAGATGAGATGCCAAGTATCTGGCTTGAACTAGCATCACAGAGCAGCACACTGAGTTTAATGGATGTTTCCTTCTGCACTTTTTCTCTCACGACAACAGGGCATGTTTGGTTTGTTCTTTGAGGGAAATAGTTTTGTTGAAGCTGTTGTTGGCCTGTGGAGAAATGTAATGATAAGAAATGACTCTGGAAAAGCTGCAGATAGAGCCATAAGAAATGAATGCAACTGATTATTTAATGTTTAATGTTGTTTTTATAGGCAATAATTCAAGCTTTGTTAGTTCCAGGTTTAATATGTGCAATAAGTTCATTTCAATAAGTTTTGCAATAAACATTGAACCAGTCCGGCCCTCGACTAGTACCCATTTTTTTATTTTGGCCCACTGTGTATTTGAGTTTGACACCCCTGCCATAGAGTGTTGTGTTTGTCCTTTTTAAACCAGGTGTACAATATACAAATGCTTTTTACAAGTAAGGTTTGAAGCATAAATGAAGTCACTGTGAAAGGAATACATTTTGAACTCTCTGCAAATAATTCTGTACAAAAAAATGCATTAATTAATTATTTGGCCACTTCTGGGCAACACAAAAAGCTGCAAATGCAACACGGACATATTTTAACCTTTTTAAATTGATGTGTTGAACCCGCTGCTCGATTACACATCCATCAGACAAAATTTGCTTTCATTTGAAGTCGTGTTTCTGTCCACCCGATGATAGAAAGTCCAATATTTTTTACTCTTTAGAAGCTAAATGCTACTAGTTTCAGCAGCTTATGGCGCATTTCCACTACACGGCCTCGCTCGGCCCCGCTCGGTATGGCTAGGCCTCGTTAGGACTGGCTCACTTTATGGCGCATTTCCATTACAGTTTAGGAACTGGGGTAGTTACTATAGTAACGCAGTGTAGGCGGAGCCGTGACGTCATCTTCAATGAGAACCCCAGAAAAACAACACAGCCGTTAGCTGTTAGCACTCAGAGCTCACAGCTCCTCATATCTGTTCAGAAACTAGACAAAAGTTAAACAAGTACAAACCACAGACTGCCTGTGTCATGGTGAATACAGTCGCTGCTTTATTTATGTCTGTATAGGCCGTTGTTGTGAGTGTGGACGGTCGGAGCATATACTGCGTTAGCTTAGCCAATCTCCATTTAGAAAACACGCATTTTAAAAGGTTTTTCGCCTGCCGTCTGTCTGCAGACTTGACAAAGCATTAATTCATAGTTTTTACTAACCGGTATCAGTATGTTGTTACTTCGGCATCATTTTGAAACGTGTATTACAATTAAATCACGGTCAAATATGTCCATCTTGTTGTAGTTGTAGCCCCCTTGCCAGTGATGCTCTCTCTAGTTTAGCATACTCAGCCCGACTCAGCCTCGTTGTCTCTGGCCCTAGACCCACGATTTTATGAGGCCAGAAAAACTGTGAATTAGGACCCGCCGGCCGGTACTAGGCCAAGTGGAAACGCAACCAAAAACGGGCCGCTGACGTCACAGCCCTCTTAAACCGTGCTCCGCGCTGTAGTGGAGACGCGCCATTACTGTGTCCATATGCTGATAAATGGTTGATTAAAGCAGTTAGAGTAAGCCAAAACAAAAAATCTGCAGACCATAAAACAAAAACAAGCTGAAAGACGGTTAAAATGCTGTGTAAAGCTGAGGGAAACTGACCCTTCACAGTTATTTGACCCATTGTCTGCGGGATTAAAGCAAACCAGGATCTGCATTTATAAATGTTTTGGCCATTTCTGGCCAACACAGAAAGCTGCAAACAGGACATGATAGAAAGTCCAATATTTTGACTTTTGCAGCTACAGTAAATGCTACTAGTTCTGACCAATGTTTCCAGTTTCACCACCTTAATTGATACCATTATATAACCATTGATAAAACAATGTGTAACGCTGAGGGAAACTGACCCTTCACATTAGTTATTCGACCCATTATTTGCTGGATTCATCCAATCTAGACTCATGTTAAGGCATCTCTTATGCTTAGTTGTCTTGCTTCAGAACAAACCGTTTTCACTCTGACAGTCCTGCTTCATAATATTCTCCACTTGTTTCACTTCTGGAGCATAACGTCTTGCCCCCAGCTGAGTCTAACACAAAGCTTGTCCCATTCTTCAGGAGCAGAGTAAACTGAACTTCCTCAGAGGCTTTAGGAAAAGTGTTGCCTGCAGAGTGCATCATCCCTCTGCTGCAGGAATCCATTTAGAGGCTGTTTCTCTGACACACTCTCACACTGCCCTGCGGCCTGGACTGGAAAAACTGGATTTTGGAGGTTTTCTTGGTGCTAATTGTGTTTGTTTACATGCAGAAAATAGCGTGTTTTCTGTCGGGTCACGCAAATGTCAACAAGTGCTATTGTCATCAGAGAGTCAATTTTCTTCAGTGTTAGTGGACACTGATCTGTTTGATCTCATCTCTGGGGGAAACAAAAGCACATGGTGATCGTTGTAAGCCAAATAGAAGACCTGTCCTCATGTTGACTAGTGTCTCCTCTAATGTTATTAACAAATCAATGCTGGTTAACACGAGCAGAATCAATGGACTCCACGGCCCACAGGACGGATTAATAATTTGGTTAGGCTGACACAATGAATGGGGAACCTCTTTATTTATTCCCCCTATTCAGAATGTAATAGAAGCAGCATTTAAACATCTTATACAAGGTGTTAAGCACACTATAATGTCTTTAATACAACCATAACTCCTGTGAATGGAGGCAGGTAATGAGAATAAAACACAATGTTTACCCACATTATGTTATCTGCCCAGGAGGTTATGATTCCAGCTTGATTTGTCTGAAAACAGGATTATGGAAAAGTGACTGATTACCAGAAATGTGGCGCACTGTTGTTTCTAAATGATGCATGTAAGATCATTAACACCATGAATAAAGAGAACCTGGTTGTAAGGTAAGGTACGTTTATTTATATAGCACATTTCAGACGCAGAGGCAATTCAAAGTGCTTTACATGATCATTAACACATGATAGTAGAACAGAGTTTACACAATAAATAAACATAATGGAATAACAGTTTCATAAAAACAATGCATTAATGAGATATAAAATAGTTTAAAAACGACATTGTAAATACGGTAAGTGCTAAAACAAGTTAAAAGGCTTCTGGGTAAGCAGCTGTGTTTTTAGCCTCGACTTAAAAGAACTCAGCGTGGGTGAAGACCTCAGGTTTTCTGGAAGTTTGTTCCATTTGTGGGGAGCATAAAAACTAAAAGCAGCTTCGGCGTGTTTGGTTCTGAGCCGGGGAACAATGAGTAAGCCCCCGATGATCTCAGAGCTCTGGGGGGCTCGTAACAGGGCAACATGTCAGACATATATTGGGGTCCCAAACCATTTAATGCTTTATAAGTTAACAATATAATTTAAAAATCGATTCTGTAAGCTACTGGTAGCCAGTGCAGAGATCTGAGTACTGGGGTGATGTGTTCTACTCTTTTTGTTTTGGTCAGGACTTCTGGATTAGTTGTAGTTTTCTAACCGATTTTTTACAGAGACCTGTAAATACACTATTACAGTAATCAAGCCTGCTAAAAACAAAGGCGTGAACTCGTTTTTCAAGGTCTTGTTGAGACATGAATGTTCTAAGTCTGGCTATGTTTTTCAGGTGATAGTATGCTGATTTAATTGTGTTGATATGGGATTTGAAATTGAGGTCGGGGTCCAGAACTACGCCTAGATTTCTCACCTTTTCCGATGCATTTAGCAGTAGGTAGTTGTAGGCGTAGTAGGGCTTCTAGTTGTAGGCGTAGTAGGGCTTCTAGTTGTAGGCGTAGTAGGGCTTCTAGTTGTAGGCGTAGTAGGGCTTCTAGTTGTAGGCGTAGTAGGGCTTCTAGTTGTAGGCGTAGTAGGGCTTCTAGTTGTAGGCGTAGTAGGGCTTCTAGTTGTAGCCGTAGCTCCATTTATTCTCAGTGGTGTATGAAGCAAAAATGGCCTGACTCTTGAGAAAAAACTCAAACTTCTCTGGATCTTTCCCTCTTACTCTCTCTTACCTGGGTCTTCTTCTGTGGATCTTCTTCTCTGGATCTTCTTCTCTGGGTCTTCTTCTCCGTGGGTGTTTCTCAATCGCGAGTAAAGCTGCTTCAGAGTCACTATTTCAAGCATACGTCATCGAGTGCCGCCGAAGTACTGTTCCAATCTCCAGCATACTTGGAAATCTACCGAGCTCGGCGTACTCCGTTTGGAGAAATATCGAGGCTGCACATGAGTAGATTGACACCCTGGGGGTGTTTCTCAATGTCGAGTACGCTTGCTTGGTAGCACATGTCTGCCGAGCATCTTGCTTCAGAAGCGAGTCAAGAATACTTCCTGACATTCGGAAAACAAAGAGTGGAACAGGCTAGCAAGTGTGCAGGTGTGCGTCATATGAGAGGCCCCGCCTCTTACATCTTCCGCCACAGATTTGGGGAAATTGGTCCGTGCGCAAAGCATTGTGGGGATTTTAAGACCGCGGAGTCTACTCATGTGCAGCCTCGATATTTCTCCAAACGGAGTACGCCGGGCTCGGTAGATTTCCAAGTATGCTGGAGATTGGAACAGTCCTTCGGCGGCACTCGATGACGTAGTATGCTTGAAATAGTGGCTCTGAAGCAGCTTTACTCGAGATTGAGTGTGGGTCTTCTTCTCTGGATCTTCTTCTCTGGATCTTTCCTGGATGTTTCTTGGATCTTTCCTGGATCTTATTTGGATCTTTCCCTCAATCTTCTCTTGATCTTCTCTTGATCTTCTTTGGTTCTTTACTGGATCTTCTTCATAACTCTGGATATGTATATTAGCGCATTTTACAGCTTTTAAGACCTATCATTTAAATAAGGGCTATTTAAGTTTTCAGACTGGGAAGTTGTTCATTAAGTTATTTCCAAAATACCAAGTGTAATACAGAAATAACCCTAAGTGGTCTGAGCATTGCACAGTTACATAATTGCACAGGTTATACAGCCTAAGTATTGTCCTTTTTGCACAATCTCATCGGGTAAACTTTGCAAATAAATCATGTGTTAAATGTTAATGTTGCGTTTGTTTGTGTGTGTGTTTTAAAATCAGTGAGAGAAAGAGGAAGCTCATCTGTTATAGCCGTCTGCAGCAATGACAAATGGTGTGTCTGAGTTGAAAAAAGCTGCTTGTTATGCAATCACACACATCGGATGATTCACAGAAAGCTGCACTACACGTGAAGTCTGCAGGAAACATCTCATGTGGTTTGTGATTTTGTTTTCCTGCCTTCTTTACCAAGCTTGAGCAGAACGTATATTGCTGCAGGCTGAATGGATGCTTTTGTATTCGTTGTTTTTGTGATAGCTTATGAATAATCTTCAGCGGTGGGAGAAGTATACTTAGATGCTTTACTTGAGTAAAAGTAACAATGCATTATTGTCAAAAGTCCTGCATTGTATTTTCAGCAAAATGTACTTAAAGTATTCAAAGTAAAAGTTATCATCGTACAGAAAAATTGCCTTTTTGTGTGCATATAATTGTATTTATATATGTGACATTTCTAGATAATATTGTTGCATCACATTTTACCATTGTAGACAAACACAGTTCTGATTAACTTTTTGTAAAATAGTTACATAATTTGACGTGACTTAAAGAGTCAACTAGCTTTTTACAGATGCATTTTGTTGAAGGGAGCTAAAGCTGTGAAATAAATGTAGAAGAATCTGAATCAGAATAGATAGATAGATAGATAGAGAGATAGATAGATAGATAGATAGATAGATAGATAGATAGATAGATGGATAGATGGATAGATGGATAGATAGATAGGTAGATGGATGGATGGATAGATAGATAGATAGATAGATAGGTAGATAGATAGATAGATAGATAGATAGAGAGAGAGAGAGAGATAGATAGATAGATAGATAGATAGATAGATAGATAGATAGATAGATAGATAGATAGATAGATAGATAGATAGATAGATAGATAGATGGATAGATGGATAGATAGATAGATGGATAGATAGATAGGTAGATAGGTAGATGGATGGATGGATAGATAGATAGATAGATAGGTAGATAGATAGATAGATAGATAGATAGATAGATAGATAGATAGATAGATAGATAGATAGATAGGTAGATAGATAGATAGATAGGTAGATAGGTAGATACTTTATTGATCCCAATTTGGGAAATGTTTGCGTTGCAGCAGCATAAAAAAACAAGGCAATGTATATAAGAGAAATTAAGACACAATAAATAAACAGTAACTTCTACCTCTCACTCTTCTCCTTTACATTTACACCAAGTGTCCTCTGAGTGAACGCCATGCACATCTCAACACCTCTCTCTCATATGTTTCCAGCAGCAGCACTCTGGAAATGAATTAGTTGCTTTGAAAAATATCTCTTTTGGTGTTTGCTCAATTCCATCTGCCCCGTGGTACCGTGTCCCCCGATAGGTGAGGGAGAGACGCGCTGCAGGAGCGTAATGGACACATTTTTAATGGATTGTTGCTCCGCTGCGCAGAGGAAGGAGGGGAAAACACAATCACTCACTCCGTCTGTTCTTCCATGCCGACACGCGTCTGTGGGAAGCACTTAGGAGAATATTCAGCACTTCAGACACATGTTCTGTAATGGAGTATATGACAGTGTTTGTATTAATGTGGCTTTTTGCAGACAGAACATTATCCATGTGATGCATAAAAGATCACAGCGTCTTTCACAACAATCAGTCACAGATAGATGCCGCCTTTCTAAAGGTCAACCATTTTTATAAAAGAGGTATTTATCTCAGATGTGTTGGAAAGCGTCACTTAAGTACGGTGGCTGACAGGTGCAAATGTGCTACAACTTCCATTAGCAGAGCACTCTGCAGCTTCAGAAATAATGCAAATATAAAATGTTCGTGTACACATGAAGAAACATCTCCAGCAACTTGACAACACATTCAGCATTTAGAGAACATTCAGCAACTTGAGGAGACATGCGCAGCGTTTACTAAAAGCTGCAGAAACCAAACGCTGCAAGAAGCTCAAAACACAAGACCAGGGGACACTAAAGAGTGACGCACACAGCTGGGAGACCAGGGGACACTAAATGGTGACGCACACAGCTGGGAGACCAGGGGACACTAAAGAGTGACGCACACAGCTGGGAGACCAGGGGACACTAAAGAGTGACGCACACAGCTGGGAGACCAGGGGACACTAAAGAGTGACGCACACAGCAGGGAGACCAGGGGACACTAAAGAGTGACGCACACAGCTGGGAGACCAGGGGACACTAAAGAGTGACGCACACAGCTGGAGACCAGGGGACACTAAAGAGTGACGCACACAGCTGGGAGACCAGGGGACACTAAAAAGTGACGCACACAGCTGGGAGACCAGGGGACACTAAAGAGTGACGCACACAGCTGGGAGACCAGGGGACACTAAAGGGTGACGCACACAGCTGGGAGACCAGGGGACACTATGGCCCAATCCCAAACCGCCCCCTACACCCTACCCCTACACACTACCCCTCCGTTTGCGCGTTCGCGCGGAGGGTCCGCCACATTAAGTGCTGTTCCAAACCAACGAGTGTGGAGCGGGGTGGAGGGGGAGTGGGCTATCAAGCCCTCAAACAGCGAGTCTGCATCGGTGCTGACTTGAGACTGGTCTCTACCTGACAGGTCTCAACGCTGTGTGTGTCCGTCAGGAAACACGCTGTTTACAAACAGTTCCAGCAAACATCCACTGATAAATTGCGATGTTAACAACCTCATGATAACCTCATATTTTTTTAACTTAGGATCATACCTGTGTTTAGTCTAGAAAAAGGTAAATGTGTGCATTTTATTATAAAGTTGTGTATATTTACAGACTGTTGCAAAAACTAAGAAGCTTATAAACATCAGGTTTAAAACTAAAAGAGCTTTACAAATAAGTAACACAATGAAAGATGTTTGGAGTTTTATTTGAGTTATTAATTTACATTTTTTTGTCTAAGAGATGCTGATTTGAAACCGTTGTTACATACAGTTACGGCATTTCCTGTTTCTGCCGGAGAGAGGGGAGTTTGTCCCAAAGCTTGCCGCTGTATTTACTCCCTCCATCTGACAGGAGGGAGCCTCGTTGAGCTGTACGGTCATGCGTTTCATAGCCCCGCCTCTCCCCACCTCTGCTGCTCACCCCCGCAAAAGTACACTGCACACTGATTTCAGATTATTTATCTTTATCTCGATATGAACATAAACGCGAGTGAAGTCTAATCTGACAGGACGGAGACACGCAGCTCCTCCGGCTGTGAAGCAGCGGGAGCAAAACACACACTTCAAGTCAGATCACCACCCTTAGCTATTTTAATTACCTCTCAAACTACCTAAACTAGTTATAAATATGTTTATTTTTACTGTCGGGTTTACTTACTGGATCAGCTGCTGCATGAGGAAGCATGAAGATTTAAACTTTAACACACGTTGACCGGCGAAAAACTCTGCGCGGTTCCCTCAGCCCCCACCCATGGATGTGCCCCCACCGCGGAGAATAAACAGAAGTGCAGCCATGACAACCATTCTTCTTCGCTGCTTTTGTGGAGGAAGTTGCTGCTTTTGTGGAGGAAGTTACAGCGCCACGTACAGGTTCGGCATATGTACTGCAGCTTTTCCAGCGGTTGGATCTAAACAGAGCTGTCTCGTGGAGCTTGACACAATCCGGTGTATATTGCGTGTGGTCGGAAGGTTTTTTGCGGTTGCATTTGCGTTACTCCGATGCGTTTTGCCGTATTTGTTCTCGTGGAGCCGGGGCCTTAATGTGGCGGACCCTCCGCGCGAACGCGCAAATGGAGGGGTAGTGTGTAGGGGTAGGGTGTAGGGCGTGGTTTGGGATTGGGCCTAAAGAGTGACGTGGAACTGTCGACCAGTGAACTTAAATCTTTAGAGAGATCCTGCTCTTGCTCTCATCACACTTTGTTATTCATACTAACGTTTTCATCCCAAGTAAGTCATAAAACAGTGATGCTTAGCTGTGATAAGCTGCTACACTTATGCACTAATTATACACTCAACCGCAATTATATTACACACAGCAATTATTCTCCATCAGTTACATCTCGCTCTGACAGCAGCAGCTGGGTTACTTTCACTGTAACCATTATTTTTATAACGCTCAGATTCACTGATTTGCTTTTAGAGCAGAACATGTCAGGAATATATAATCACACTTCTTAAAATTGTCCAATTAGAAACAATAAATACTTCGATAAGGCTGCATCTAACTTTGTCATTTATATTAGTTAAAGTACATTTTATTTATTAATTGAATCTTGATTTATAAAGCAGTTTAAACTCGTTAGCATGGGCAACACAAGCTTTACAAATTAAATAATTGAACACAAAACTTACTACTAACTACTAAGGAATACATCTAACTAACACAACAGGGTCTTTATTGATGCAGTAAAGCACATGTGTCAAACTCAAGGCCCGGGGGCCAAATCAGGCCCGTGGTGGATTTAATTTCGGCCTGCAGGATAATTTCTAATGACTATTAGATCTGGCCCGCCGGTATATTGCACGCACACCTTCACTCAATCCTGAGGGTCTCCTCAGCTCAGAGCCTGACCCCAAACATTGATGACCTTGCACCCAAGATGAGATGCCAAGTATCTGCTTGAACTAGCATCACAGAGCAGCACACTGAGTTCACATGGATGTTTCCTTCTGCACTTTCTTTCTCACGACAACAGAGCATGTTTGGTTTGTTCTTTGAGGGAAATAGTTTTGTTGAAGCTGTTGTTGGCCTGTGGAGAAATGTAATCATAAGAAATGAATGCAACTGATTATTTAATGTTTAATGTTGTTTTTATAGGCAATCATTTAAGCTTAGTTAGTTCCAGGTTTAATATGTGCAATAAGTTCATTTCAATAAGTTCTGCAATAAACATTGAACCAGTCCGGCCCTCGACTAGTACCCATTTTTGTATTTTGTCCCACTGTGTATTTGAGTTTGACAGCCCTGCAGTAAACTATTACATAAAGCATACATTTTTTCTATTTTTATGACAAAAAACCTCTGTAATAACCGCTGCAATGTAAGACATTAAAAATGAAATAAGATCAAATGGATAAATACATAAATCCCATTAAGGGTGGTAATAATTGTAAACATGTGATATAAGATTAGAGCTGTTTGCATGACAGTTATATATAAAGGGACTAAGATATATCCTAATAATAGAACAAATTAAGATCAAAATATTACAAATTGTGTTTAAACTGAATGCGGCAGACTTGTAAAATGCAGTTGTTGTAACGTAAGAAAGTATATATATATATCACAGTATGTAGGTATTTTCTTTGTCAGTGGTATTGCATAATGTCACAAGGAAACACAAGAGCAAATACAGAAACTGAAGCTACCTGCCTGTCAGTGTTTCTGGAGAAAAAAAAGAGCAAATCCTATTAATTGTTCATATTTCCTTTGATTGATGAACTGCTACACCCCTCACAGAGTGTCACTGATGGAAGTAGAGACACACAGCTGTGAAACGCACTGCAGCAGAAAGCAAACACACACACACACACACACACACACACACACACACACACACACACACACACACACACACACACACACACCTAATCATTAGGCACCACGTCTGAACTAATGTTGATTCACATTAGTGTAATGCGCTTATTTCTACATGTGTAATGGTTCATGCAGAAAAGCTAATGGTGACAAACATTAAACAGATAAACACGGTTCCAGCAGATATCAAGAGGAGAGAGGAAGAGGAGAGAGGAAGAGGAGAGGAGACAGAGGAAGAGATAAGACAAGTTCAAAAGCAGAAAGAATAATAAACAAATAAAGAACTTGTCGTGGCTTCCTTCCTCATTTCCCATCAAGCCACTAGACGCCTTAAACAGACATTTCTAACTCGTTTCTCTTTCCTTTTCCATATTGTGCAATGCTCAAAATAAAATAACAAACTTTTCACACATGTAACAAAGAAAAACAGGCTTTTACAATAGTCAAAACTAATCAAACAAAAGAGGCATTCTATGTCTAGAGGCTTATATAACTTGGTACCTTAAACGGTATCTTAACGGTTAAAAGCTGTGCCTCGATGGCGTCTTTCTGCCCATCTCTGTCTCTTTAGAGGAGGCGCCGTGGGAATTATAGTCTTTTATACTCTGGTGACTACAGACGTCACGATTAGGTGGTCTTTCTTATAACAACAAAACACTGGCTCTAACAGAAGTGCTTTCATGCAGAAGGTGAGAGAACAGTGAGCAGGACGACACACTGAGAGTCTTTGACATGGTTTCTGTAAACACAATACAGACTACAATGTGTGCATTAAACCTCTAAAGTGCAATGTACACATTTATTTGTCAAATCTCAAGGTTTTAATGTCATATGCTCATACTGTAAGCTACAGTGTAGAAATGGCAAGAAAAAAATGATTCTGACCTGAGCTCCTCCAACAATGCAACATTAAAATACAATTAAAAAAATAGTGCAAGAAGTCTATATACATGTCAATAGAATATGATATGTACAAGAACAGAATGTAAAACTAAATATTGTATTTACTCAGGTTAAGAGTCTGGGTGTCATCCTCGACATATCACTCGGCCTGCCTATTTCCATCTACGCAACATCAACCGCCTCCGCCCGTCCCTTAACCCTAAGAGCACCGCCATTCTTGTTCACACCCTGGTCACTTCCCGCATTGACTACTGCAACTCCCTTCTCTTTGGTCTCCCTCTCAAATCCATCCACAGACTTCAACTGGTCCAGAACTCTGCCGCCCGCATCATCACCAGAACCCCCTCCATTAACCACATCACTCCTGTTCTTCAGCAACTTCACTGGCTCCCCGTCAAATCCCGTATCTCCTTTAAGGCCATCCATGACCTCACTCCTCTGTACCTCTCCGACCTCCTGCACAGCAACACACCCATCCGCACTCTCAGGTCTTCTGCTTCCCTCCACCTCACTGCACCCCCCTTCCGTTTAACCACCATGTGGTCTAGAGCCTTCAGCCGCTCTGCACCCCGCCTGACCACCATGGGGTCTAGAGCCTTCAGCCACTCTTCACCCCGCCTAACCACCATGGGGTCTAGAGCCTTCAGCCGCTCTGCACCCCGCCTGACCACCATGGGGTCTAGAGCCTTCAGCCGCTCTGCACCCCGCCTGACCACAATGGGGTCTAGAGCCTTCAGCCACTCTTCACCCCGCCTAACCACCATGGGGTCTAGAGCCTTCAGCCGCTCTGCACCCCGCCTGACCACCATGGGGTCTAGAGCCTTCAGCCGCTCTGCACCCCGCCTGACCACCATGGGGTCTAGAGCCTTCAGCCGCTCTGCACCCCGCCTAACCACCATGGGGTCTAGAGCCTTCAGCCGATCTGCACCCCGCCTAACCACCATTGGGTCTAGAGCCTTCAGCCGCTCTGCACCCCGCCTAACCACCATGGGGTCTAGAGCCTTCAGCCGCTCTGCACCCCGCCTAACCACCATGGGGTCTAGACTCTAGAGCCTTCAGCCGCTCTGCACCCCGCCTGACCACCATGGGGTCTAGAGCCTTCAGCCACTCTTCACCCCGCCTAACCACCATGGGGTCTAGAGCCTTCAGCCGCTCTGCACCCCGCCTGACCACCATGGGGTCTAGAGCCTTCAGCCGCTCTGCACCCCGCCTAACCACCATGGGGTCTAGAGCCTTCAGCCGCTCTGCACCCCGCCTGACCACCATGGGGTCTAGAGCCTTCAGCCACTCTTCACCCCGCCTGACCACCATGGGGTCTAGAGCCTTCAGCCGCTCTGCACCCCGCCTGACCACCATGGGGTCTAGAGCCTTCAGCCGCTCTGCACCCCGCCTGACCACCATGGGGTCTAGAGCCTTCAGCCGCTCTGCACCCCGCCTAACCACCATGGGGTCTAGAGCCTTCAGCCGCTCTGCACCCCGCCTAACCACCATGGGGTCTAGAGCCTTCAGCCGCTCTGCACCCCGCCTAACCACCATGGGGTCTAGACTCTAGAGCCTTCAGCCGCTCTGCACCCCGCCTGACCACCATGGGGTCTAGAGCCTTCAGCCACTCTTCACCCCGCCTAACCACCATGGGGTCTAGAGCCTTCAGCCGCTCTGCACCCCGCCTGACCACCATGGGGTCTAGAGCCTTCAGCCGCTCTGCACCCCGCCTAACCACCATGGGGTCTAGAGCCTTCAGCCGCTCTGCACCCCGCCTGACCACCATGGGGTCTAGAGCCTTCAGCCACTCTTCACCCCGCCTGACCACCATGGGGTCTAGAGCCTTCAGCCGCTCTGCACCCCGCCTGACCACCATGGGGTCTGGAGCCTTCAGCCGCTCTGCACCCCGCCTGACCACCATGGGGTCTAGAGCCTTCAGCCGCTCTGCACCCCGCCTAACCACCATGGGTCTAGAGCCTTCAGCCGCTCTGCACCCCGCCTGACCACCATGGGGTCTAGAGCCTTCAGCCGCTCTGCACCCCGCCTAACCACCATGGGGTCTAGAGCCTTCAGCCGCTCTGCACCCCGCCTGACCACCATGGGGTCTAGAGCCTTCAGCCACTCTTCACCCCGCCTGACCACCATGGGGTCTAGAGCCTTCAGCCGCTCTGCACCCCGCCTGACCACCATGGGGTCTGGAGCCTTCAGCCGCTCTGCACCCCGCCTGACCACCATGGGGTCTAGAGCCTTCAGCCGCTCTGCACCCCGCCTAACCACCATGGGGTCTAGAGCCTTCAGCCGCTCTGCACCCCGCCTAACCACCATGGGGTCTAGAGCCTTCAGCCGATCTGCACCCCGCCTAACCACCATTGGGTCTAGAGCCTTCAGCCGCTCTGCACCCCGCCTAACCACCATGGGGTCTAGAGCCTTCAGCCGCTCTGGCACCCCGCCTAACCACCATGGGGTCTAGACTCTAGAGCCTTCAGCCGCTCTGCACCCCGCCTGACCACCATGGGGTCTAGAGCCTTCAGCCACTCTTCACCCCGCCTAACCACCATGGGGTCTAGAGCCTTCAGCCGCTCTGCACCCCGCCTGACCACCATGGGGTCTAGAGCCTTCAGCCGCTCTGCACCCCGCCTAACCACCATGGGGTCTAGAGCCTTCAGCCGCTCTGCACCCCGCCTAACCACCATGGGGTCTAGAGCCTTCAGCCGATCTGCACCTCGCCTAACCACCATGGGGTCTAGAGCCTTCAGCCGCTCTGCACCCCGCCTAACCACCATGGGGTCTAGACTCTAGAGCCTTCAGCCGCTCTGCACCCCGCCTAACCACCATGGGTCTAGACTCTAGAGCCTTCAGCCGATCTGCACCCCGCCTAACCACCATGGGGTCTAGAGCCTTCAGCCGCTCTGCACCCCGCCTAACCACCATGGGGTCTAGAGCCTTCAGCCGCTCTGCACCCCGCCTAACCACCATTGGGTCTAGAGCCTTCAGCCGCTCTGCACCCCGCCTAACCACCATGGGGTTTAGACTCTAGAGCCTTCAGCCGCTCTGCACCCCGCCTAACCACCATGGGTCTAGACTCTAGAGCCTTCAGCCGATCTGCACCCCGCCTAACCACCATGGGGTCTAGAGCCTTCTCTTGCACTACACTTCAGAGGAAAATAATGTACCTTTTAATATAACACATACTTATTTTTACATATACAACTTGTGATTAGCTGATATGCCATGATGCAGTATTTTAAACAATTTTTAAAACTGGCTCCTCATTGAATGAAAAATGACATCCTTAAAATGCTACGACATGTATCTAGTGGCAACATCAGGTTGTTATGATACTGTATACTAATCAGAGATGGCAAAAGTACACACATCCTTTACTCGAGTAGAAGTGCACACATCCTTTACTCGAGTAGAAGTGCACACATCCTTTACTCAAGTAGAAGTACACACATCCTTTACTCAAGTAGAAGTACACACATCCTTTACTCAAGTAGAAGTACAGATAGTCGTGTTTAAAAATACTCTGGTAAAAGTAGAAGTACTGACTAAACTTCTTTACTCAAGTCAAAGTAAAGAAGTATGGGCTTTGAAATGTACTTCAGTAAAAAGTACCCATAACTAGCAGCTGTTTTAAAGAGTACCTGATCTCCCTTTATATTAATAGAACAATAATGTCATTGTTAGCTAATGAATGTTTCCATGCTGAACAACGGCAACATGACAACGTTTTCATTGGTCCCTCTTCTTTAGAGAAGACCAGGAAATGATGGATACACGGATCGTGTTCAAATCAATAGGCACGCAATGACTCTAAATAATAATGATCAGGCCACCAAACACACATTCAAACTAAAGGAACCAGCCTGTTTGGGAAATGTGAGAAGTAGAAAGTACAGGTATTTGTGTTCAACATGTAAGAAGTAGAAAGTACAGGTATTTGTGTTCAACATGTAAGAAGTAGAAAGTACAGGTATTTGTGTTCAAAATGTAAGAAGTAGAAAGTACAGGTATTTGTGTTCAAATGTTAGAAGTAGAAAGTACAGGTATTTGTGTTCAAAATGTAAGAAGTAGAAAGTACAGGTATTTGTGTTCAAAATGTAAGAAGTAGAAAGTACAGGTATTTGTGTTCAAAATGTAAGAAGTAGAAAGTACAGGGATTTGTGTTCAAAATGTAAGAAGTAGAAAGTACAGGGATTTGTGTTCAAAATGTAAGAAGTAGAAAGTACAGGTATTTGTGTTCAACATGTAAGAAGTAGAAAGTACAGGTATTTGTGTTCAAAATGTAAGAAGTAGAAAGTACAGGTATTTGTGTTCAAAATGTAAGAAGTAGAAAGTACAGGTATTTGTGTTCAAAATGTAAGAAGTAGAAAGTACAGGTATTTGTGTTCAAAATGTAAGAAGTAGAAAGTACAGGTATTTGTGTTCAAAATGTTAGAAGTAGAAAGTACAGGTATTTGTGTTCAAAATGTAAGAAGTAGAAAGTACAGGTATTTGTGTTCAAAATATAAGAAGTAGAAAGTACAGGTATTTGTGTTCAAAATGTAAGAAGTAGAAAGTACAGGGATTTGTGTTCAAAATGTAAGAAGTAGAAAGTACAGGTATTTGTGTTCAACATGTAAGAAGTAGAAAGTACAGGTATTTGTGTTCAAAATGTAAGAAGTAGAAAGTACAGGTATTTGTGTTCAAAATGTAAGAAGTAGAAAGTACAGGTATTTGTGTTCAAAATGTAGGAAGTAGAAAGTAAAAAGTCGTCAGAGAAATAAGTAGTGGAGTAAAGTACTGATACCAGAACAATGTAAGTACAGTAAGGAAGTATTTGTACTCCACTACTTCCCACCTCTGATAATAATACAATACTGTGGAAAGTGCCGTTCTGCATGACCTAATGCAAGTCATTTTGACAGATAGTAATAGTTCTGTGCTTAAATAATGTCTTTATCTGCCAATAGAAAAGTGAGAATATTCTTGGTAAGATTCCTTGAAATAAGACGGGATATTTAGATAAATCACATCTTGTAATCAGCAGGAGAACTCATTCTGAACTATATTTCACCATAATCAGGAGATGCTGTGTTACAATATGAGTCGCAAATGCTCAAAGGTTTTCTGTGTTCTGATGTTAGTCTGTGATTTTCTAATAAATATGTAAATAAATATGTGTTTCATCTGAGATACGACTCAAAATAAGATCATTTGACTCAACAAGATGATGCATTGTCTAAAAACAAGACCTGATATCTCACTGCAGTGTTACTTCTGAAGTTAGTGTGTCTTATATCAGGAGTAGAGACATATTCTGACTGGATATTAGACACATATACTGGGCAAGATTTCAAGTTTTTGTAGTGTATTCATTTTTGAAGACTGTCTAATCACAGAGCTGCCAACATAAACATCTCAGGATTCAGGTCAGTGGTGAACTAAAGAGATTCCTCACAATGAATCATCCAGACAGAGTCTCCAGAGAGGAGGAAGGCAGGGAGGAAAGATTTGGGTGGTTTTGGTGTGTGTGTGTGTGTGTGTGTGTGTGTGTGTGTGTGTGTGTGTGTGTGTGTGTGTGTGTGTGTGTGTGTGTGTGTGTGTGTGTGTCCATCTCAGAGAGCTTTATTTCCTCTACTCTGGGATATTCAAACTCACACACTTGCATGCACACAAGGCCCAAAAACTCCCTGCATGCACGCAAACGTTAACCCCAAACACAGGCAGTGCTGCACATTTGGAGCTAGCTCACTGAGCTAACATGCCCTCAGGGTGAGGATCCACAGGGGCCCCGCACCATTAACTTCTAACCAATACAAACGGCCCCTCAGAGGCGCCACAGATTCATCAGAGTGTCATTATTCCCAGCATGCAGCTGATTACAGGGCAGGGAGAAAAATGACCCTCTGAGATACAGCACGAAGCTTTACAGCAGAGCAGAGGAGCTGACAAAGGAAATGTTTCAACCTGGATAATATTTTGCATGGTTTAGCAAGAACTAAGTCATCAGAAAACAGAGAAATAAGGTGCAAAATCATCCTAAAATGACTTATTGTTACCCCTGAAAGGCTCAGATTGATATTGATAGTGTCTGGAAACATTATAGAAAGAACCCGGAGAATTAAACATTATTATTTCCTATTCAGAATCAGAATCAGAATCAGAATCAGAATCAGAATCAGAAACAGAATCAGAAACAGAAACAGAATCAGAATCAGAATCAGAATCAGAATCAGAATCAGAAACAGAATCAGAATCAGAATCAGAAACAGAATCAGAAACAGAATCAGAATCAGAAACAGAAACAGAATCAGAATCAGAATCAGAATCAGAATCAGAATCAGAAACAGAATCAGAATCAGAATCAGAATCAGAATCAGAAACAGAAACAGAATCAGAATCAGAATCAGAATCAGAATCAGAATCAGAATCAGAAACAGAATCAGAAACAGAAACAGGTTTATTGCCAGGTAGGTTCACACATACGAGGAATTTGACTTGGTGTCATGGTGCAGACTTAAAATATAAAACAAGAAATCTAATCTAAAACTAAAAATCTTTAAGGACACGTAATAAAATATAGTTAAATAGTAATAAAATAAAGCAGTCATTTACAGCGAAATAGAATGCTATGAATGAATTATAGGATATCAAATATGAAATATGAAATAAGAATATGTGCAGTAAGCAGTATGAACATTGTGTGCATTAATGTAATGCATATAGAGACTACGTTGTGTCAGTGGGGGGGCCGGGCCTTGTTTAAGAGGCCGGTAGCGGAGGGGAAGAAACTGTTCAGGTGGAGAGAGGTTTTGGTCCTGATGGAGCCTCCTGCCAGAGGGGAGGGGGGTGAACAGTTTGTGTCCAGGGTGGGAGGGGTCGGCCACTATCTCTCTCTCTCTCTCTCATCTCTCTCTCTCTCTCCTCTCTCTCTCTCATCTCTCTCTCTCTCTCTCTCATCAGATCCATGAAGTCTTTCTCTCCTCAGACGGAGGTTTTGGTTTTGAGCTGCTGGAGCTTCACAGAGCCTCTGGGAGATTAAAGTGGAGAGCAGCAATTAAACTCTCTCTCTCTCTCTCTCTCTCTCTCTCTCTCTCTCTCCTCTTACCTCATCCCAGAGTCACATAACTACAGGTTACTATGGAAACTACCTCCCTCCCTCCTTCCTCTTGCTCTTTCATCCTCACCCTCCTCTCTCCCACCTGCATCACACCATGCATCCGTGTTTAAATAAACATATATATTTGATTTTATTACATTTCTTGACTGCACATTTTTACGTTGACTTATTATGTTTTTAGAAATATATTTCTAATTAATTTTATTATTTATTGTGCATACTTACCTTAACTGTATGTTATTCTATTTGATTATATTAATATATATATATATATATATATATACGTTTTTAATAAAGAAGCTTTTTATTTCATATTTGTACTTTAACAACTTGTCATGTTTACATTCATATTTTTTCTTTATTGATCTGTAATGGGTACATTACATTACGTTACTTAGCTGATGCTTTATCCAAACTGAGGTACAATAAGTGCAATAAACCATAAAGATTCAAACTAAGAACAGTGCTACCATAATAAGTGCTGCTGCAGACATTACACTCGTTGTTTTCATTATTCACCAAGGTATAAACCAAACAGGTTGCTCTTCAGTTTGCGTCTGCCGATATGTAGACTCTCCGCTGTCAAAAGCAAAAGCAAAAGATTCCCTCACAATAAAATAAAAAAGTGGTTTAAAGTTTCATAATGAAATATCTTTTGAAATTGTTCAGAGCTTTTCCTCAGCTCCTCACCTGTTCTCACCTCATCTCCTCACCTGTTCTCACCTCATCTCCTCACCTGTTCTCACCTCCTCTCTTTGAAGGAGACTCAAAAGCAGATTTAAAGGGAATTAGGGATAACAGAGGGGTTTTTGTTTCAGTGTGATGTGTCAGAGCGTCTGTGAGATCAGAGTTGAGAGTGGGAACAAGTCTTTCATCACAAGATAAGATCCATTCATTCAGGCTCATTTTAGATTCCCTTACACTTTCATGTCAGGAGTGTTAATAATTCTTAAACACTGATGTGACCCCATTTTTCTTGAAGTCTTCCTCACTTCTTCTTCTTCCTCTTTCTGCTCGTTTGTTTTTAACCCGGGCTTTTCCTCGTCCTGAATAACACAATTGGAGAGGACGTCCATTTGATTTCTACTTATTATGAGAGATCAAAGAGGACGGAGGGTTTTGGGATGGTGGTGCTTTCCAAACTTCAAAGCCTGGCGATGTTCTTTATTTTACCTTCTGTCATCAAACCTCATAAAAACCCATCAAAAACCAAAGATGAATTGATTGCAGACCGACGGGTTATTTACATGACATCAATGACAATGTCAAACTGGAGACATGAGGAGATTCGGGGACATCTGTTTATAAGAACATTTGCAGAAAACCTTGGACACATTTAAGACATTGTGGCTGCTTAACTCTGGTGTGCAGCTTTCACCACGGATAATCTCCTGTTGTGGGAAAAGGACACTGAAGACACTATGCGCCTAGAGCAGGGGTGTCAAACTCAATCTCATCACGGGCCACATTAGCATTATGGTTGCACTCTAAGGGCAGGTTGTAACTTTTAGACTATATAAATATACATATAAATATACATATACATATATATTAAATAATGTATTATATTATATTATTGGCTCTGCATTGGATTACTATCAGTTCTGGTAATAACTTCATAAATAATTACGTCTGAAAGCAGAAGTCTATAGGGCAAATAATTGAAAGAAAATATTCAACAATTACACCAATTGTATGCTTGCGGGCCACATAAAATGAGGTCGCGGGCCAGTTTTGGCCCACGGGCCTTGAGTTTGACACTCTTGGCCTAGAGCATTGCTAGGACATGCATAAAAAACACATCAAAACTAGTTAATGACTGACTAAGAGATTTGTCAAGCTGTTTTCACTTCAATCACAAAAAGGAAACTGTTCCTCCATAGGAATGAATGGGAAAACGGCTTGAACACAGCTCAAAATCATCCAACTTTGAGGCCTTACTGATTCGCCATACTTTAACGTAGAAAAAAGATCCAAACTGTAATCAGCTCGCAAGACTCTCAACTTTAATGGACTGAAATAGTTTTTTGACAGATGGAACGGTTTTCCTAAAATCACAGTTTAAATGTTGTTAAGTTTTCAGACGGTTTTCAAATGTTACAATGAATGTGACGGAATGTTCAGAGTGATGACATCATCAGTTAGAGTGTTGAGGGGCTTTAAAATCTCCTTAAAAAAGATCTTCAACCTGCTCTAAATCCCATTATATTCACTCTTTTTACACCATTTTAGATGATTTCAGTTGCAAAGTTAGTCAGCTTTGTCTCGTTGCATTCATTATATCAACTTGATGTACAAATCTGGCCCAAAAGTGCCATCGAGTGACAAAAACTCCAGCTGCCTCGCCCATAGACGCCCATGTTAAATGATCTTCTGGTGGGAAAGCCCGGACACTTTAGGAAAACTGCCGCCACGGCCACACATTACACTTTAAATACACAAGAATCACACAAATGGTTCATAAGGACACTCGGATGCTTATGCCGAATAATCGTGTCAATACTATTTACGGTTTCTGAATAAGAGGCAAAACTGTCACAGAAAATACTCAATACTTTCTGAATGAGCCTCACTGGTCACTGTTAGTTTCTGGGCAGATTAGGTTGTGAAATGCTAATTACAGGAAAGAAAAGTGTTGTTTTTTTGGTGTTTTTTAAGAGGCTTATATGTGTTTTTTTTTTGTCTGTGTGACGGAAGATGTGTTGACTTTCTTCTGTCCTGAAATCAAGCTCTTTCCACCATTTAGGAGCCAGAAAAGCAAAGTCAATCCACGACAGACATATATAAAATATCCGTTGTTGAATCATAATGACGTCTCTCTTCCTTAGTCCTGATACATTTTCCTTCATTTCTTTTCTTGACGTTTTTCCCTGAAATTGAAGAAAAAAGTGCTTAGGAAAAGACAAGGGACTTTTTTTAATTTTATTTGTATTTACTTGCACATCTCAAAACATTCTCTTGCACTATTTTATCTGTTTTTTTTGTTTGTTCTATGTCCTATTCATGTTGCTCTGTTGGAGGAGCCTGTGACTTTTCATTGCCATGTCGACACTGTAGCTAATGGGCCAATGAGAATAAAGCCTTGAAACTTGAAAGGGACTATTCTTAAGCCAGGTTTGAGGTGGATAGAGAATATTCCTTTCAAGTATCAGGTTGCAAGGCTTAATTGTCATTTGCATATGGCAATGAAAGACTGAAGTCACAGGTTCCTCCCTCCACTTGCATCACACCATGCATCCGTTAACACATTCATACTTTACCTCCTTATGTTCATCTACATATCTTTATTTTATAGTTTTGTCCAGAGAGAGGGTTGTATTTCCTGACACTTTGTGAGTCTCCTGACAAACCGGGGCCACATCTTTATGTATAAAAGACATCAAAAAGTGCATGATAGGAGACCTTTAGGTATCTCAGATTTCATCCTCCTTTTACGTACAGAGACCACCTGTGTGTCAGAGATAGAGGTGAGGTCACCCTCTCTCTTTCTCCCCCCCCCACTGTTATCAGCCATGCTACCCACAATGCACTTGTCCAGCGGAGCGTGTGAACGGGGTCATGCCTGGAGACGAGAGTGAAGCCGCCATCCGTGAAGAGAGAGGGAGAGCTGTGCATCAGCAATATCTGAGAGGGTGTGTGTGTGTGTGTGTGTGTGTGTGTGTGTGTGTGTGTGTGTGTGTGTGTGTGTGTGTGTGTGTGTGTGTGTGTGTGTGTGTGTGTGTGTGGACGTGTGTGTGTGGACGTGTGTGTGTGGACGTGTGTGTGTGTGCATGTGTGTGTGTGCATGTGTGTGTGTGTGTGCATGTGGCCTAGCATTACTATCCTTGTGGGGACCTAAATCTGTTTACACAGTCACGTGTGGGGACTCGCCTCCCTTATGGGGACATAATGGAGGTCCCCATGAGAGGAATCATTAATTTTAGGGTGAAGACTTGGTTAGGGTTAGGCATGTGTTGGTTAGGGTTAGGGTTAGGATAAGTCTCCAGGAAATGCATGTAAGTCAATGTAATGTCCCCTGAAGTGATGTATACATGGTATGTGTGTGTGTTTGTGTGTTTGTGTGTGTGTGTGTGTGTGTGTGTGTGTGTGTGTGTGTGTGTGTGTGTCTCCATCTCAGAAAACTTTATTTCCTCCACTCTGGGATATTCAAACTCACACACTTGCATGCACACAAGGCCCAAAAACTCCCTGCATGCACGCAAACGTTAACCCAAAACACAGGCAGTGCTGCACGTTTGGAGCTAGCTCACTGAGTGGACGCTTAAAGGGGTCACAGAGACCACATGTGCTTTGTAGAAGTGAAAGGCAGTTTATTCAGTGTGAAGCTACAGTATAAAGTGTATATACTTCTTTACATTGAAAACACATATATTTCCTACTCTTTATTCCCACAATAACAGCAGAATCATAAAAGACATGCAACTATTATATTATACTTATAAATGAAATTAAATGATAAATAAATAGATTTCTACATTAGTTTATTTTCATCAGAATTTGTGGCTTGATTTTATATACTATGTATCATTTATATAATACGTTTATTTCACAACAGTGCCTTCAATACAGAATCATTGGAAGTCATCGTTTGCCCAAATAAATAAATGAAAACAAACAAACAAAAACATACATAGTTTTTCCTTTGTACCTGTTCTATTGTTTAAAACAGGCGCTGCAGGATGAGATGTTGGGTACATTTTTCTAAATGATTGTTATTATTTCTTTTTCCAGAGCGTAACTGAGTGAACTGTGAATATATTCATCATCAGAGCCTCGTTCTGCATGTTAATAACTGTCTCTTATCTCTGTCTCAGGTTGAGAAGCGCCGTACCTAGATATGAGGGGGAAAAAACCTTCTGCTTTCTACCACTTGAATTCAATTAAAAAGGTAATGGATGCATCGCCCCCCCATCCTCATAGGTGTTGAATTAAAAAATGGAATTGCTTTTATAATTACATTCAAGAAAATATGTTGGTCTCAGGGGGATGGGAGGAATTCTCCTGTGTGTTTAGGTGTGAATGTTTCTGGTTTTAGATGCTGGTGCAGAAGAAGAATGTCTGTACTTTAAAGAGTCCTCTCCTGCTGATGTTCAGGTCAGTATATAGTGTCTCTACTTTAAAGAGTCCTCTCCTGCTGATGTTCAGGTGTTTATCAGTATGTAGTGTCTCTACTTTAAAGAGTCCTCTGCTGCTGATGTTCAGGTGTATATTAGTATGTAGTGTCTCTACTTTAAAGAGTCCTCTCCTGCTGATGTTCAGGTGTATATCAGTATGTAGTGTCTCTACTTTAAAGAGTCCTCTCCTGCTGATGTTAAGGTGTATATCAGTATGTAGTGTCTCTACTTTAAAGAGTCCTCTCCTGCTGATGTTCAGGTGTATATCAGTATGTAGTGTCTGTACTTTAAAGAGTCCTCTCCTGCTGATGTTCAGGTGTATATCAGTATGTAGTGTCTCTACTTTAAAGAGTCCTCTCCTGCTGATGTTAAGGTGTATATCAGTATGTAGTGTCTCTACTTTAAAGAGTCCTCTCCTGCTGATGTTCAGGTGTATATCAGTATGTAGTGTCTCTACTTTAAAGAGTCCTCTCCTGCTGATGTTCAGGTGTATATCAGTATGTAGTGTCTCTACTTTAAAGAGTCCTCTCCTGCTGATGTTCAGGTGTATATCAGTATGTAGTGTCTCTACTTTAAAGAGTCCTCTCCTGCTGATGTTAAGGTGTATATCAGTATGTAGTGTCTCTACTTTAAAGAGTCCTCTCCTGCTGATGTTCAGGTGTATATCAGTATGTAGTGTCTCTACTTTAAAGAGTCCTCTCCTGCTGATGTTCAGGTGTATATCAGTGTGTAGTGTCTCTACTTTAAGAGTCCTCTCCTGCTGATGTTCAGGTGTATATCAGTATGTAGTGTCTCTACTTTAAAGAGTCCTCTCCTGCTGATGTTCAGGTGTATATCAGTGTGTAGTGTCTCTACTTTAAAGAGTCCTCTCCTGCTGATGTTCAGGTGTATATCAGTATGTAGTGTCTCTACTTTAAAGAGTCCTCTCCTGCTGATGTTCAGGTGTATATCAGTATGTAGTGTCTCTACTTTAAAGAGTCCTCTCCTGTTGATGTTCAGGTGTATATCAGTATGTAGTGTCTCTACTTTAAAGAGTCCTCTCCTGCTGATGTTCAGGTGTATATCAGTATGTAGTGTCTCTACTTTAAAGAGTCCTCTCCTGCTGATGTTCAGGTGTATATCAGTGTGTAGTGTCTCTACTTTAAAGAGTCCTCTCTTGCTGATGTTCAGGTGTATATCAGTATGTAGTGTCTCTACTTTAAAGAGTCCTCTCCTGCTGATGTTCAGGTGTATATCAGTATGTAGTGTCTCTACTTTAAAGAGTCCTCTCCTGCTGATGTTCAGGTGTATATCAGTATGTAGTGTCTCTACTTTAAAGAGTCCTCTCCTGCTGATGTTCAGGTGTATATCAGTATGTAGTGTCTCTACTTTAAAGAGTCCTCTCCTGCTGATGTTAAGGTGTATATCAGTATGTAGTGTCTCTACTTTAAAGAGTCCTCTCCTGCTGATGTTCAGGTGTATATCAGTATGTAGTGTCTCTACTTTAAAGAGTCCTCTCCTGCTGATGTTCAGGTGTATATCAGTGTGTAGTGTCTCTACTTTAAAGAGTCCTCTCCTGCTGATGTTCAGGTGTATATCAGTATGTAGTGTCTCTACTTTAAAGAGTCCTCTCCTGCTGATGTTCAGGTGTATATCAGTGTGTAGTGTCTCTACTTTAAAGAGTCCTCTCCTGCTGATGTTCAGGTGTATATCAGTATGTAGTGTCTCTACTTAAAGAGTCCTCTCCTGCTGATGTTCAGGTGTATATCAGTATGTAGTGTCTCTACTTTAAAGAGTCCTCTCCTGCTGATGTTCAGGTGTATATCAGTGTGTAGTGTCTCTACTTTAAAGAGTCCTCTCCTGTTGATGTTCAGGTGTATATCAGTATGTAGTGTCTCTACTTTAAAGAGTCCTCTCCTGTTGATGTTCAGGTGTATATCAGTATGTAGTGTCTGTACTTTAAAGAGTCCTCTCCTGCTGATGTTCAGGTGTATATCAGTATGTAGTGTCTCTACTTTAAAGAGTCCTCTCCTGCTGATGTTAAGGTGTATATCAGTATGTAGTGTCTCTACTTTAAAGAGTCCTCTCCTGCTGATGTTCAGGTGTATATCAGTATGTAGTGTCTCTACTTTAAAGAGTCCTCTCCTGCTGATGTTCAGGTGTATATCAGTGTGTAGTGTCTCTACTTTAAAGAGTCCTCTCCTGCTGATGTTCAGGTGTATATCAGTATGTAGTGTCTCTACTTAAAGAGTCCTCTCCTGCTGATGTTCAGGTGTATATCAGTATGTAGTTTCTCTACTTAAAGAGTCCTCTCCTGCTGATGTTCAGGTGTATATCAGTATGTAGTGTCTCTACTTTAAAGAGTCCTCTCCTGCTGATGTTCAGGTGTATATCAGTATGTAGTGTCTCTACTTTAAAGAGTCCTCTCCTGCTGATGTTAAGGTGTATATCAGTATGTAGTGTCTCTACTTTAAAGAGTCCTCTCCTGCTGATGTTCAGGTGTATATCAGTATGTAGTGTCTCTACTTTAAAGAGTCCTCTCCTGCTGATGTTCAGGTGTATATCAGTGTGTAGTGTCTCTACTTTAAAGAGTCCTCTCCTGCTGATGTTCAGGTGTATATCAGTATGTAGTGTCTCTACTTTAAAGAGTCCTCTCCTGCTGATGTTCAGGTGTATATCAGTGTGTAGTGTCTCTACTTTAAAGAGTCCTCTCCTGCTGATGTTCAGGTGTATATCAGTATGTAGTGTCTCTACTTTAAAGAGTCCTCTCCTGCTGATGTTCAGGTGTATATCAGTATGTAGTGTCTCTACTTTAAAGAGTCCTCTCCTGCTGATGTTCAGGGTGTATATCAGTGTGTAGTGTCTCTACTTTAAAGAGTCCTCTCCTGTTGATGTTCAGGTGTATATCAGTATGTAGTGTCTCTACTTTAAAGAGTCCTCTCCTGCTGATGTTCAGGTGTATATCAGTATGTAGTGTCTCTACTTTAAAGAGTCCTCTCCTGCTGATGTTCAGGTGTATATCAGTGTGTAGTGTCTCTACTTTAAAGAGTCCTCTCTTGCTGATGTTCAGGTGTATATCAGTATGTAGTGTCTCTACTTTAAAGAGTCCTCTCCTGCTGAGGTTCAGGTGTATATCAGTATGTAGTGTCTCTACTTTAAAGAGTCCTCTCCTGCTGATGTTCAGGTGTATATCAGTATGTAGTGTCTCTACTTTAAAGAGTCCTCTCCTGCTGATGTTCAGGTGTATATCAGTATGTAGTGTCTCTACTTTAAAGAGTCCTCTCCTGCTGATGTTAAGGTGTATATCAGTATGTAGTGTCTCTACTTTAAAGAGTCCTCTCCTGCTGATGTTCAGGTGTATATCAGTATGTAGTGTCTCTACTTTAAAGAGTCCTCTCCTGCTGATGTTCAGGTGTATATCAGTGTGTAGTGTCTCTACTTTAAAGAGTCCTCTCCTGCTGATGTTCAGGTGTATATCAGTATGTAGTGTCTCTACTTTAAAGAGTCCTCTCCTGCTGATGTTCAGGTGTATATCAGTATGTAGTGTCTCTACTTTAAAGAGTCCTCTCCTGCTGATGTTCAGGTGTATATCAGTATGTAGTGTCTCTACTTTAAAGAGTCCTCTCCTGCTGATGTTCAGGTGTATATCAGTGTGTAGTGTCTCTACTTTAAAGAGTCCTCTCCTGTTGATGTTCAGGTGTATATCAGTATGTAGTGTCTCTACTTTAAAGAGTCCTCTCCTGCTGATGTTCAGGTGTATATCAGTATGTAGTGTCTCTACTTTAAAGAGTCCTCTCCTGCTGATGTCCAGGTGTATATCAGTATGTAGTGTCTCTACTTTAAAGAGTCCTCTCCTGCTGATGTTCAGGTGTATATCAGTATGTAGTGTCTCTACTTTAAAGAGTCCTCTCCTGCTGATGTTCAGGTGTATATCAGTATGTAGTGTCTCTACTTTAAAGAGTCCTCTCCTGCTGATGTCCAGGTGTATATATGTTTTAGTTAAAGGTACTTTTCTCACCTCTGCTTGAAGCCATGACAATAATAAATGATCCAGATGAAACATGAGCTCTCTTCTACATACAGGACATATTTAAATAAATGATCGAGATATTTAAAGTCCACATCGGAGTTTCTTCATTTCACATCCTCCGCTCCCTCTTATCACCTCGAGCGCTCTGATTTAAATAAATTAATTCCATGATGAGAGAAAGTCAAGATATTCGAGTTAAATGAAGATTCCTTATGGAGTTTAAAAATCGAGAATCTTTGCCCCAAAATACAGTACGTCCCTCCCTCTGTGCTGCAGCGAGGCTTTCTCCACATCTCTTTCATCTGCTGACTAATACCTCTCCATCACTCGGAGTAATCTGCTGTGTGTGTGTGTGTGTGTGTGTGTGTGTGTGTGTGTGTGTGTGTGTGTGTGTGTGTGTGTGAGAGATTGTCACACACTGTAGATTGTGAGACGAGAAATAGCACATTGTCCCATTGGGTTTATTAATAATTGTGATGGCAAGTGATGGCAGCGCCCTGAAGGCACTCAGGGGACGCAGCAAATTATCATAAACAATTTCTCTGCACATGATACAGAGGAAATATAACGGGAGTCAATTCACTGCTGAAAGATGCTAATGGGAGGCAATCACAGAGCACACACACACACACACACACACACACACATACACACACACACACACACACACACACACACACACACACACACACACACACACACACACACACAAACACACACCCACACACACACACACACACACACACACACACACACACACAACAAACACACACACACACACACACACACACACACACACACACACACACACACACAGTTTGTGGTGCACTACGGTGTGATGGAAGCACATATGGGTCTGTGCAGTGAATGAGATTCAGTCAGAGACAAACGTGCAAAAAATATCCACACACTCTCGTGCAAGTCCTTCCATGCAAAACACACTCAAATAGATACAATTTTAAGTATTTGAAAAAGGAAATATGCACAATTAGACATATGGGTCTCTGCACAAATGGTTATTTAGCTGCAGTCAAATTGAGATTAAGCCAGAAACACACATGCATAACAATCACACACTCTTTTGCAAGTCCTACATTGCAAACACGCTCAAATACATATAAAAGTATTAGTATAAGTATTTGAAGAAGGGTATTGCGTAATTAAACATGTGTTTTTAAACTTTGAACAGAATGATAGGACTGTGCTTTGATGAAACACGCCAATGCAGGTTTTAATATGAACACATCTTACAAAATATAATTTATATTCACTGTGTCTTAAATCAGCTTTGATCCTTGGTTCCTGTTGGGACACAGTACTGTCCTTAACTATATTTAGAACAACATTTAAGTGTGACATTACTGACTATGCACCATTTACACAATCATATATAACTAAAGTATAAATATTGATGTGTTGATGTGTTTATAACTCTTAACGTTGCAGCTCTGAAGGTGGAGCTTTTTTTATTTGCACCCTGCAAGCAAGCTCAACATAATGGAAACACTAAACCCTGTCTTTCATTTTCGTAAAGCACTTTGAATTGCCGTGTGTTGAAAGCTATATAAATAAACGTGCCTTGCCTTGCCTTAAGTAAAATAAGTATCTTAAATTTGCACTTAATTACAGAACTTAAGTAGATGTCGTCAGTTTAAAAGCTAGCCATGTGATAGAAGTGTGCAGCCTAGTTTTTACAGATATGGACATGACTATTTCTCTTCCCCTCTGCTAAAAGTTCCTCTTTAAATATATATTTAAAACTCAGTGTGGCCCCGAATGACTTGAGGGAGATGGACGTTTTCCTCCTCTCTCTTCGCACGGTTTGCTGAGTTCAAATTAAGAACAACACTCTGCCAAAGCAACTGTGACGGGATTCATTCCTCTGGATGCTTCTCTTACGGGGAAACTTTGATCCATCACAACATCCCAGTGTCTCACACAGAATACTCAAAGTATTTCATTTAAGTGTGAGATACTTCCAATGGTGGATGGTAACAGTAAGTATATACGTATACAACTGTACCTGAGTACAATGTTTTCTTTGAGTATTTGCCATTCTGTGTCTTTAAACACTGACATAGCCCACATTGTGTTCCCTGTTGTGTTTACTTTCTGTC